>NC_134489.1:103607786-103907786 GCF_040206685.1 Ascaphus truei
CGAGCTCCTGCTTCTTGCCAACTTTAGTTGGCGGAGAAAATTGAAGTAAATCGCGCCATGTTATTGGCGCGAACAGCCACTAGATGGCGTTCGCGCGTTTCTGAATTTGGACATTTTTAAAGCTGGCGAGATGTAGGTTCTCGCCAGCCACGCAGCGAAATTTTCAAAACTCCATTACCTGCCTTTCTAAAGGCAGATTTTGCCAAAAAATGGCGCTTCCCCCGATAACGCTGCTCTCTGCATGAGGCCCTTAGTATCTTAACTGTTCTGAGAGCCGGGCCCATGCTCCTTTTCTGAATATCCCTCTCTATTATCACAGTGATGCCAGGCCCAATTGGAATTCTAACAGGTCCTGTACAAGTAACCCCAATACCTTTTGTGGGTGCAGGAATTGCCACCTGTGCAACTGGAGAGGACTGTTAACGCTGATCTATGGTTAGAGCCGATCCACGGACACCCAGGAGTACTCGTTACTGAGGCCCTCTGTAGCATGCCGTTTTCATACTTTATATCTTATATTGGACGACCTTAATTTTCTTCTGGGATCCTAACTTAACCAGGGTACTGTCCCTTGCTACAACTTAATAAAGTAGAGGGGGGCCTGGTGTGTACGACTGTATTATGAACAGCCCTATCTCTCCTCCCAGAGGATCCTCTCCTCTTGTCCTCCTGGAACCTACCTTCTCGAAATTTCCCCTCCCCTTATGTTTCCTCGTGATGTCATGATCCCATGGCAACAGAGCTAACAAGACTTGTAACCCTTTAGAGAGGGGGTTACAGAAGCTTTTTAATGTCAGCAGTTACCAGTTTTATTTTATGCAGTGTTATTCACTGGGAAATTAGCAAGAAAGATAGGGAAAAGAGATCCCTGGTTGTTGCTTACAAAATCCTAGACAGTGCTATCTTGCTGTAAGTATATATAAAGACTGCTTAAACTTTAGAGATTAGATAAAATGCCGCACGGCTGGAAACGCGTCAGATGATCTTTGCTTTTTGTTTTTTTCCTTCTTGCTCATTACATAGTTAATTTTATTTCATTGCCTCCAGCCCTCCTAATTTTGCAGTGCTTCATCTTCATTTGATTTTTCTTACCTTTCATGGGACATTAGCAAGGCCTGCTTTGTATACTTGGAATGTTTAACATGGCCTCACATTGTCATTCTGCCATAACCTCATTCTGCCATAACCTCATAACCTCCCGTGGGGATGAATCAATGTGATCATGTCATCAAAGTGACCGCTGATCACATCAGGAGCAAACTCAAACTTTCTCTTTATTATGTTTAACACAAGACATACATTGATACTGTAGGCTGTTTATAGTTGCCAAAAATGAACCAGTGCATAAAACAAAAGAAAAATCCTTTTGCAGCCAAGAGATTTTGATGAAATAAATACCGATAATATTTTTAGGGGAAAGCACATGAAAACCATGTCATGCATTTTATGTGATCCTTTTTATCTGTCTATCCCTTTTGTATCTAAAGCGCTCACCCGGCTAAAACCTTTATCACTGCCACCCACCTCTGGAATGCCCTTCCCCTCAATATCCGACTAGCATCCCCTCTCTATCCACCTTTAGGACCTTTCTTAAAATGCAACTCTTTAATGAAGCATATGAGTAGTTCCGTGGCTGATACTATGCACCTCATACATCGACCTTGGCCCCTTGCAGACTTACTCACCAGAACGCCCTCTTACTGTCTATGTAAGTTTTTCCTACTTACCACTTAGATTGTAAGCTCTTCGGGGCAGGTACTCCTTATCCTAATGTTAATTTTGTGTCCCATGCGCTTCTTCACATTATGTGCTATATTATTATGTCACGTGTATTACTGCTGTGATGCGCTATGTACATTGATCGCGCCATATCAATAAAGATATACACAGTGGTAATGAATAACAAGCTTTAGATACTCATATAGCTATAATTTGTGACGTTACATATCTCATATGAATCAGTACGGTGACTCTTAATCTCAGAATCACTCCATACGCATATATACTTAAACAAACTATACCAACAGTGCCAACGCTGCGCAAACAAATAATAACTTTTATCTCTGTCCGGCCTCCCAATCATGGGGTACTGGCCTGTAGATCCTGGTGTGCTAGCACAATTGTTGGAGCTCATAAACTGTGTGTGTTGCAGGCCTGGTACTTCACAAAGATGAAACTGTGATGGCAATATAACTGCAGTTTATATCCTTTGTGGGTTATCTCACCCACTCCAACCTGGTGTAATTCCTGCACAGCTGGGCTCCCTAATCTCTCTCTGTAGTAGCCTCTGTCTGCCTGCTTCCCTCTGCCCTGTCAGATCCTGCTCTCTCTCTCTGCAGTTCTCTCTTTCCTACATGGACTCTCTGTGCAGGATGGGCCTGCACACCCTCACTCCCTCTGCTCCTTTTCTAACTGTCACAAACTGTCATTCCACTGGCTAAGCACAGTCACATGGTCCAGTGGAATGTAATTTTTAAAGGGGCCATGTTCTATGCTGACAGCAGACACGGGTTTATATCCTCCCCCTGCTGAAATGTTGATGTCCCCATCAACCAGTATAAACCAACAATACATGTATCTAATCTAACAATTAACTCCTCTGTAGGTACATAACATCATAGGTACAGTACATCCGACACTCAAACAGTTTTGACAGATGGCATTCTTGTTAGAAAAGTCTACAATTCTACATAGAAAATGCTTTATAAGCGTCTTACGACATTCCAGTGACAGATGCAGGCTTTAAAGGGACTAGTGTATCTAATGCAATAAAAGCATAATTTAATGTACTACATCTCTTTAATCATCATGACGTGCTAAATCAGTTATTATCATTTACCTTCCACACACCTTGAAGTAGTTAAGTGAAAGATGATTTTCAATGACTGTGCATTAAAAGACGGGATGTCGCCTAAACTGGGACTTGTTCCAAAATCTTGTTTTTTAATTAGGCAGTTCTTAACTACGACAGAGCAAGGGTGTCATTCCAAGGAATGTATTATCTATGGCAGAGTAACAGGTTCACATTATCCCTTTCAGGCAGCAGATCATTTTCTAATTGGATTTTTCTCAGCCCCTCTTGTTGCTGGACGGGCAATCAACACATTATTCTGAAAAGTGCGAAGAATACCTCCATGTCTAGGTATACGCACACACACAATTATACTAGTATTTTACATGGCTATATTTAATTTATTCATATTGATTAGTCAGGTTAAAGATCCAGAGAGAATGATAATTATCAGGGGGAAGAATCAAGACAATTTTCAAACAAATTAAATACAAATAGTGTCACTTTCATCCAGTCTCTCCACTGTCTTTTCGTTCCAATGTATCCAGGCTCTTTGCTCCAATGTGCTGTGATTTCAAGAGTTAAGAGGAGTTTGGGGAGGAGTTACATAACATACGTTTCACAATAAAGATATGTAAGAGTTAAAGTTTCTGTATGGTATGCAACCAAGAGGTAAACCTGTCTGTCAGTGAGGGTCAGTGTTACGGAAGCTATAGTTTCATGGATGAAGGTGTAAGCAAATAATGAAGAAAGTGCATTTTGTTTGTTCAGGAACTAACTCTGTCTAATGGTTTATATTAACATGATAGTGATCAGGATTGTTCGGACTTCCGAGGATCTTTGAATTGCCAGGGGGCCGTACCAAATACAGATTTACAACCTCATTTTCTCTGGGGGCCAGAAACTCTCAGAGAGAAAGAGATATTGTGCCCAGCCGTCACAGACTATTGTATAGTATATTGTATATGTACAATATATGTATATTGTATAGAGTTTTGGCTGCATGTGCACATAGTATTAACGGTGGTAAACCCACTGATACTGGACTGATTCATTCAAGGACGTGACTATGAGACTTTTTCCTCCATAAGGACTATATGTATTAACACATAATATTGTGGGACCCGTTCTTATATACTGTATTGGACACTGTACTTCTGCATATTTTTATTTTTATTCTTTTTGACACTACTTTTGTCACTATCCCTGATAGCGGGGCTGAGGGCTATTAACAGGGCACTCTCTTCTATCATTACAGATTACCAATAAAGATCATTCATATTCGTTACAACTCTTAGGGATGCCATGTTTAAATCCGTGAACTTCTAATGCTATGCAAAGTAATCACTATATTAATTGTAATAATTTATTTAGAAGAGCTTAACGATCATACAGTACATGTACACATTGTAGATGGCTTGTTTAAAGACTTGAGGGTGTAATACGCTTACCCAGCCTACATGCCCAGGGATCTGGTTATGGCTGATTTCACGAGGGGGTTGAAGACAAAGTAGATTCGGGATGGGCCAGTCTCCTATTTGGGAGCAGACAGAGATAGCAGGTCAGCATTGAGAACATGGGCAGGTAGGCACTGTTCTCATTGGCTGGTTTGTAATGCCAGCCCTCCTTGCCTCAAAATAGCGCTTCTCTTCTTCCATAATTGTTCTCCTTAAATTTGCAGGAAGACCCATCTTATGTTTATTGCCTTCATAATCTACATTTTTGGTCCACTCGCTGTACATCTCAAAACTGACGTGGTGTTTAAAGATGAACTGGGCATATTTCTGAGGTAGACCACTACATCTCATCTTGTATTTCTCACGGACACTCGTATGCAGGTCTCTCAAAGCTGTCTGGGACCAGTGCAATCCTGGGTGCTGGAGCGGGTGTGCTTCGGCAGCGGGCGGGGGTAGATGGTCTGGGAGGATGCTTTCTTCCTTTAGTGGCATTACCGGGGTTGTCATCGCCTCCAACAGAAGGGTATGTATGTATCCTCGAAGTGTGATGGTCAAATCGAGGGATTGAGAGGGTGCACAGGGGGTGGGGGGGTATGCGTGTTTCATCCATGGGAGAATAAGGCACAACCAGGTCACCCTCCTGCTCCTGCATCGGACATACAGGGGCAGGGTCTCCAAGCAAAGAATAGAGCCCCGCGATGTTTCTCTCAATCTTATCCAGACGAACACCCATGCACCTATCAATATTCTCCATGCGCTCTAAAAGACAATCCATCTTGGCCTCCATTCTGCACCTGTATTGCTCTATGGAGTGGTCGGTCATTTCGATACCACTAAAAAATCCAGCATTCGAGCGACAGAGCTGGATCTTGTACCAGGAGTGCTGGTGTCATCTAAACGGACATCGGTGTGGCTGGGTGCTAGCGGAAATGAGCAGGGGACTTTGGGATGAACATCAGCGGGGCTGGTTGATGGCAATGAAAAGTCCGGAACGTTGAATTCGGCTTCAGTGGGTGCTGGAGGAGGTGAGCAGTGGACTTCGGGAAGAACTTTGGCATGGCTGGGTGCTGCTGGAGGTGAGCAGGGGACGTTGGGATGAACATCAGCGTGGCTGGGTGCTGGCGGAGGTGAGCAAGGGACATCGAGACAAACATCGGCGTTGCTGGTTGATGGCACTGAAAAGTCCGGGACGTCGAATTTGGCTGCGGTTGGTGCAGGGGCACTTCTGGGGCCTGGCCAATGAACTTGATCATGGTTGATTTTCGCCATTTTCTTCTTCTTGTACAATGGGCCAGGCTTCTTTGCCTTGGAAGCCTTCAGAACCTTTTCTTTAGGCACCTTAAGCTTTGGCTTGGAAACAGCTTCCGACTTTTGCTTTCTTGTGGTCGGCACAGCAGAAGAAAGCAGGTTCCTGCATCCGTAGAATTGGAGTTAATCCATGGATGCAGATGGAAAATTGCACAATACAGTATCTGTACAAGAGCTCGTTCAGATACAGATCAGTGTCTGAGGCTATGCAATTTGTGTCACCTTTTATGCAATGTGTCCCTATTTTAATTTTTGGGCGGGCATGGACTAGAGCTGCAGGTGTTAAAAGTGGGCGTACAATATACATCGAATACACATTGAATACACATGGAATGTACAATCCTCTGTGCTTGATTTATTTTCTAAAGCAGCAATGCCAAGGAAAAGGATTTCAAAGGATCTCAGCATGAGAATACAGGATACGTACAAGAAAAGTGTAACGCTCGGCCTGCCCACAAGCCAGACGAGACCCCGGGACTGAGGTGGAAAGGGTAAAACCACACAACTAGCAGCAAACGGTGGCACGGCCGGAGTGTGGAGGTAGCGTAGGTGGTCCGGGTAACTAGAGTGTTAAAAGGTACCGTACTTTACAGCTCCGGCGTAGAAGTGTTAAGTTTGTATGCCAAGGGTCGTGGGTTTGAGAGGGCAGCATAATCGATTGTCCGTAAGCCTGGGTCGTGGAGTGGAGAGAGCAGGGTAGTAGATTGTCTGTGTGCCGTGTCCAAGGGTTGTAGAAGTCTGCAGCGTAGAAAGTCCAAAGCGAGGTCCAAAGGGTTCCAGAGAGCAACGTAGTAGAGTCCAAAGCAAAAGGTCAAATCCAGGGAGGTCAGCAGAATTTCCAGGGACAGGAGCAAGCACTGAAAAGACAAGAGAGGCCAGGCAACAGCAGACAGCACCAAGGTACAGAAGCTATGCAGAGCAAGAGGAAATGGTGAAGGGGGATTATATAGGGGGCTGGGACCAATCAGAGAAAGGGGAGTGACGAAGGGCCCGAAGAAAAACCTAATAGGAGAGCAGAGTGTGAAAGTTTGGAACCAATGGGAGTGAGGGGAGGAACGGAGGAGTCAGCAAGGCAAGACCCAGATAGAGGAGAATTGCTAGAGGGAAAGTGAGTGGTCAGAGTAAGGGGAGGATTGGAGGGACGGACAAGGGAAGGGACAGAAAGGCAAGGAGGACCTGAGAGGCAAGGCTGATGGGAAAGGGGCGTGCAGGGCAAGCGCGTGACGTACGAGGGGGCAGAGAATGGGGAAGGCGTGCCAGAGGATCCAGGAGCAGACAGAAGAAGGGGAGGAGCAGAGGGACGGACAGGGGAAGGGTCAGGTAAGAAAGAAGAAGGGAGGAGGCGGAGCTGACGGGGCTGGGATGGAGGCACGCAAGGATCGTGTGCCGCATCAGCGGAGTCAGGTACCCGGCGTCAACCAATGGCGGCCTGGGTGCACGTGCGCCCGTAGGGCTGACGCATGTGGGCTGGAGGCGCGGGGAAGGCAGCCAGGAGCGGGGAATGCCACCGGGGAGCCTAAACGGCCTGAGAAACAGGTAAGGATGCGCTGGTCGCGGGTATACCCGCAGCGCGGATCCTTACAAATGAACACGGAATTTTACAGATCCAACGCTGGTTAGTTACTTCGGGACTCGTTTTAGCAAAAAGCACTGTCAGCTATCATGCCCATGGTAAGGCAAAAAGTGTAAAGCGGAGTCCCCCAGTCACAACAGAGTAAGTATTTTTATTTTCATTCTGGAATTACTGTATTACAGTACTTATAAAAGCTTGTTGTATATCCAAATTCATTTTTTGGTTTACTTGTTTTCTTTGCAATTCGATTCGAGCCTAAATATTACTGTACTACTTTTAGACGAAAATATTATAGTTATTTTTTTTCTCCTGCTGATTTTATGACTCTAAAAGCATCTTGCCTATTAAAATTCATATTTTTGTTTAGTTATTTTCTTTTCATTTATTTTAGAATACTGTAGACAAATACATGTGTTTGTAGAAGAAAAACACCTCCTGTGGCGCTGAGGCAAGGATAAGGATTGGATTGTAGACAAAGTTCTTCTTTTGATTGATTACCTCAAGAAAAAAGACAAAACATGCAGACAACACTGCAATAGTGCATTACCCAGGGACAACAAGGATTTTAAATAAAGAGAGCAATTGAATACATTATAAAAAAACACATTATAAAACACAATGATTCCAATAAAAAACTTTCTGTGCCTCTGCACTAGACAATGAATCTTGAAACTTGCTCTGCCTTAGTAAAATTGGAAATCTACTCACCAAAAGTGACTAGGACATGCACATTTGTTTAAGGGTCTTGTCAGCAGGTAAACCGCTTGCCGTGGGGTGAATTGCGCCAGTCAACGAAGGAGGATCCCCTTCTATGCTCGGAGTCTGCTTGCTGCCAGAGTCTGGTCGATCAACTCCTCCTCTGACGTCACCACTTGGATTTCACAGCTACGGTGTCCCTGCGATGCCAAAAACCCTCCTACGCATTTCGAAACTCCAAATAGTGGGTTTCTTCGTCAGGGACACCGTAGCTGTGAAATCCAAGTGGTGACATCAGAGGAGGAGTCATTGTGTTTTATAATGTGTTTTTCTATAATGTATTAAATTGCTCTCTTTATTTTAAATCCTTGTTGTCCCTGGGTAATGCACTATTGCAGTGTTGTCTGAATGTTTTGTCTTTTTGCTTGAGGTAATCAATCAAAAGAAGAACTTTGTCTACAATCCCATCCTTATCCTTGCCTCAGCGCCACAGGAGGTGTTTTTCTTCTACGTTCCCAAGTCTGGTTAGGAGATACCAGATTAACTTCTTTAGGCAGCTCCAGGACTACCTTTTGGACTTTATATCACAGGTTTTTAAATCATCATTGTTTGCATGAGCGCTATTTTTCACCTATATTTCCACCAAATACATGTGTTTGTTTTGACTTATTTTTAGGCCTAACACATTTGTTCTCGTTTCCTTTAAACTGTAGAACAGCATAGCGTCTGGTGGACGAAATCAGTGAGGCTAATGATGAGCACTGTGCAGAAACTGCAAAGACTGTTTTGAGAAGAGTCACAATATCACAGCATCTGAGACCAGCATCAGGTTCATGAGACGCCAATTGGGATGAAAATATGGAGGTGTAAAATAAGTGTCTTACTGTAATAATGTACAGTATTTTGCAATAGTATGCAGAATGACAAAACAGGGTTGATACTGTACTGTAATTACTGTGCTGTAGTTAGGCCAGTACAGCTAAAGTGTTGTACCATACTGTACTTTAGGTAAAAGTATGGGTTGCCTGTACAGTCCCTGTAAAATTCTTCCTTATCATTACAGAGCGTATTCTATGATATGGGAGGCCAACAAGATAAAAAGAGTGGACCAAGCACGGGCATTGATCAAAAGTGGTGAGACTTTTCAGGATGTCATCTTTTTGACGAGACAACGGTAGCTCTTGAGAGATTTGCCACTTTTGCATTCCGCAAAAAAGGACGGCTATATCTGAAGCTGCGGCCCAAGCACCCACTGAAGATGCATGTGTCGGGAGCCATCTATAGACGTGGACCATGATGCATAATCATCTTTGAGGGTAAAATAATGCACAAAGTCACATGCAGTAGGCTTATGCACTGTACAACTGTAGTATATTCTGTACCCTAATGTTCATCTTTTTCATAGTTTTTCTTTTCTTGTTACAGGAATCATGGATAAAGTATTTTTTCAAGAGAAAATTGTTACCTGTATTACTCAATATATTAGGCAGGATTTCCCATCTGGTGGTCACAGGTTCTTCCAGGACAATGGCCCCAAACATACCACCTCTAGTGATTATATTCTTGCCAGTGGGATCAACTGGGTTAAGGCGCCACCGGAGTAAGTTTTCCAGTGTACAGTAACTGTTTCTCATTGTTTTAAACAGTTTTTATCTGATCAACTAATTCGCCATTTTTCCCCCTCCCATTCCAGATCACCAGATTTGAACCCGATAGTATTGGTCTGGCATGCTATGAAGGATTATATAAGAAAGTTGTTAAGCCACCCAACAATGAAGAATTAAGAAAAGGAATACCGTACAAAAATGCAACAATTATATTAACAATATTAGCAGCGTTTTGCCTGTACTTTTAGAAAGTAATGGGCAGGCCACCGGCATATAGTAAGGTGTGTTTGCTGCACCTGAGAGATTTCCACCTGTTTCACATACGGTGACCTGATTGCCATCGACGGCGGGGAGCTGTTTCCTGAGAGACGTACAACCCGAGTTGGACCCATTGTGCAAGTTGCCACCACTCTGAGGGGTTAAGACGACATCTGGAGACCACCCGGGACCACTTACCAGAGGGATCCTCATCCGTCGGCAGTTCCGGTGTTAGCTGTGTGGTAATCTCTTGTAATGCACACGTAATTGCGATTGATCTACCATTTTTATGTACGCAGAATACTTACCCTAATTTTTTATATAAATATTGTTGATATACTTCACTATTTGCGTTTTTGCGCTGTTGTTTTTGTCTCAAAGAAAATGTGCCTTTTTGTAACGCCTGTATGCCCGCAGACCTGGCCAGTCCCCAGTACTGAGGTGGGTAAGGGTATAACACGCACCCACAGCAGTGAGGGCGTGCCCGGAGTGTGGTAAGTTGCGTTGCCGGGCCTGGTAGAAAGGGTTAACGTGATACTTGCTGAGTTCGGGGTGCCAGAGGTACGGAGATCCAGATCCAAGAGCCGTGGGTCAGGGGCAGGAGAAAGCAGCGTAGTGAGGTCCAAAGCAGAGTCCAGGGGGTAGCAAGGTACACGTAGTCAAACAAAGCCGAGATCAATCCAAAGGTAACCAAACAGGGGCAGGGACAGGAACAAGAGCTGTAACAGATAACAGAGCTTGGCATAGACACTGCACACAGGAGTCACAGAGAAGCTATGCAGAGCAAGGAAGGAGAGGGCAGACAGGGGTTATAAGGGAAGGAGGACCAATGGCAGCAAGGGGTGGAGCAGAGGCCTGTCTGTGTGATTGCAGGGATAGGTCCAGGTAAGCAGGGAAGGAGACAGGGGTGTGTTGCAAGGTAATAGCTTGCAGCCGCTGGGGGGTGGAGCCAGCAGTGCGTGAGGGCTGGTAAGATGATCGGGTACGCGAGCCCTCTGTAAGGGTACCGTGCGCGTGCCCCGGCTGCAAAACAAATTATGCTATCATTTCCTGTACTGCGCATGTTTCAAGTTTGCTACAGTATATGGTGCATGTCTACAAGCATACTGTACACTACTGTATTGTCATTGGGAATTAAAGCTAATACTGTATAAAACAGTACATTATATTTACCTTCATAATAAACTTTGCGAACCGGGTGGAGATGAGCCAATGTTAGAGGTGTATTGTGCGTAGAAGCTTGGGTCACTCATGTTGTCTGCATTATAGTTTACAGGTGACTGCTGGTAGTCAGACGGGGCCAGGTAGCAATGATTGTAACCAGGCGTTGCCAGGTAGTAATGATTGTAATCAGGTAGTGTTCACTAGGTTTTCAGTGACGATCGGCCAGCTTTTGCAATTGTATTGGCAAGCCGGGGTTGCTACATTATAGGGATGGGAAATACGAATCTTAAATGGATTAAACCCAACCTTTCTCCTCTTGAAGTTGCCATCAGCAAACATACCAGCAAAACCTGGGAGCACAGACCAATAACCCCTGCTATCTCCCTCAGGAGGGACAGTGTGAAAAAAACAATCCTCATTAGCTGACACAATTTTCATAATTTTGACTCTATACGCCACCACAATGGATTTGAAATGAAACAACTGAAACAACTGAAATGTAATAGAAGTGCAGGCTTTCAGCTTTAATTGAAGGGGTTGAACAAAAAAATCGTATGAAACGTTTAGGAATTGCAACCATTTTCATACACAGTCCCCTTATTTCAGGGGCTCAAATGTAATTGGACAAATGAACACAATCATAAATAAAATGTTCATTTTTAATACTTTGTCAAGAATCCTTTGCATGCAATGACTGCTTGAAGTCTGTTATGCATGGACATCACCAAACACTGGGTTTCCTCCTTTATGATGCTTTGCCAGGCCTTTACTGCAGCTGTCTTCAGTTGTTGTTTGTTCATGGGTCTTTCAGCCTTAAGGTTTGTCTTCAGCAAGTGAAATGCATGCTCGATCGGGTTGAGATCAGGTGATTGACTCGGCCATTGCAGAATATTCCACTTCTTTGCCTTAAAAAACTCCTGGGTTGCTTTCGCAGTATGTTTTGGGTCACTGTCCATCTGTAAAGTGAAGCGCCTTCCAATAAATTTTGCTGAATTTGGCTGAATCTGAGCAGACAATATATCCCTATACACTTCAGAATTCATCCGGCTGCTTCTGTCTTCTGTCACATCATCAATAAACCCTAGTGACCCAGTGCCATTGTAAGCCATGCATGCCCATGCCATCACACTGCCTCCACCGTGTTTTACAGATGATGTGGTATGCTTCGGATCATGAGCCGTTCCAAGCCTTCTCCATACATTTTTATTCCCATCATTCTGGTACAGGTTGATCTTAGTTTCATCTGTCCAAAGAAGGCTGTTCCAGAACTGGGCTGGCTTTTTTAGATATTGTTTGGCAAAGTCTAATCTGGCCTTTCTATTCTTGAGGCTTATGAATGGTTCCCACCTTGTGGTGAACCCTCTGTATTTGCTCTCGTGAAGTCTTCTCTTTATGGTAGACTTGGATAATGATATCCCTACCTCCTGGAGAGTGTTCTTCACTTGGCTGGATGTTGTGAAGGGGTTGTTGTTTACCATGGAAAGGATCCTACGATCATCCACCACTGTTGTTTTCCATGGACGTCCAGGCCTTTTTGTGTTGCAAAGCTCACCAGTGCGTTCTTTTTTTCTCAGAATGTACCAAACTATTTATTTGGCCACTCCTAATGTTCCTGCTATCTCTCTGATGGATTTTCTTTTTTTTGCAGCCTAAGGATGCCCTGTTTCACTTGCATTGAGAGCTGCTTTGACCGCATGTTGTGGGTTCACAGCAACAGCTTCCAAATGCGAATGCCACACCTGGAATCAACTCCAGACCTTTTACCTGCTTAATTGATGATGAAACAATGAAGGAATAGCCCACACCTGTCCATGAAACAGCTTTTGAGTCAATTGTCCAATTACTTTTGGTCCCTTGAAAAAGAGGGGGCTACATATTAAAGAGATGTAATTTTTAAACCCTTCCTCCAATTTGGATGTGAATACCCTCAAATTAAAGCTGATAGCCTGCACTTTAAGCCCATATTCATTATTTAACTGTAACTTGAATATATTTTGGTACACAGCCAAAATAACAAAACTTGTATCAGTGTCCAATTATTTCCGGACCTAACTGTATCTTTGCTAAAGTTGCCTTCTTATCTGTTCCAGCATTAATTGCAGAAAATATTAGATATGCGTAACTAATGTTCGGTTTTGAATAAGACTTGGCATGATGTTGAGTGTACAGGTTTGATCTATTCAGCAATTGTGCTGACATAGCAATTGAGAATAATGTACCCAACATTGTGTTTAGGTACTTAAATTATGAAAACGTCTACATTTGATAACGTCTTCAGCGTCTTCTGCGACCAAGGTCATTTTACAATGGATCACTGCGAAATGCTCAAAGAACTAGATTGGTCATCACTTGACTCTACAGTAGGTGCAAAGTTCATCTTTCCTGTCTTGCCTTCAAATACTTTCTGGGCAAGCTACCCATCTACAGTATCTGAACAAATATCCTCACCCCTACCACATGCAGCACTTATCTGAGATCTGACTCCAAATGACTGTTCATGGTCTCAAGGCTCAACAAAGAGGCTGTCCGCTCCTCCTTCTCTTACTGTACACCCAAAACTGGAACAGTCTACCGGAGACTCTCACAGCCGCCACAGTCTAAGTTCTTTCAAAACTAAAGCTGTCTCACATTTTAATCTGGTCTGTAACTGTTACGTACGCCTATAATATATATTATCTTTAACTGTGCATGCAATGTCTTGTATATAATGTATACCCTGCTCACGTATGTAACTGTATTTGTATCCATGTATTATTTGACATCTTAACTCTATGCCCAGGACATACTTGAAAACGAGAGGTAACTCTCAATGTATTACTTCCTGGTAAAACATTTTTATAAATAAATAAATAAATGTACTGTACTTTAGTCGGTCAATGGTGTCCTACCCCAGCTGAGAAAAGCCAAACTCCCCATACTGTGCAGTATGTGTGTGGTCATTTATGGAGAAAGGGAAGTAATGGTAAAGAAATGTCTACCTTTGTCAGCGTTAGTCTGATTCTTTGCTCATCAACATCTAAATGGGTGATGTATTGCTAATGATAGACATGCAGTGCAACCCAGAATACAGAGCACAATATGATTTTCTATTCATTTAACTTATTTCTAGATGCAGATGCAAATGTATCAGGCTAAATCGGTTAAGTTATTCCATGATTAATATTACCAGTAGGAATGCCCTGCATAAACAGGTGTTTAATATGCAAAGCCATACGATTATACTCAGCATTTGTTAAACAATGCCATCCATTGGATGTGTGCTTGCTTTGCTGGAACTGGAGGTATAATTTTCAATTAAGAATCTTCACTCACTCTTACATTACCCTCTAATTAAATTTCAGTAAAATTAGAATCCTCATTGACTCGGAAGTGTACCGTGGTCTACTACTTAATTTGGTCCATAAAATTTCTCAGCATGTGTGATATGGATTTGATTAATTCCATCACTTCAGATTTAACCCTGAAAGAGTAATACAGCTGGTGAGCTGATTAATGGATGGAATATCCAGCACCTTTTCTTATGGCCATTACTCATGTGAATAGAACAGATGATATTCAGTAATCAGTGCACCGTGACTTGGCACCTTGGGATGCAAGTTAATAGGGCTTTTATGGGTAACTATGGGACACTGAAGTCATGGGGACAGGGTCAATGGTGTCCAACATGTTACACTTTGGTTATTGGGAGTTGTTTAATATGTAAAATATTTGCCCAAAAAAAATGTTTTACTTGTATTGTGCTGTTTGAGAATAGTTTTTCCAGGCACAGTGACATCCTACATTCTATGTTGCGGTGCCTGATCCAACACAGGTATGAAGTTATGTGCTCAATATCACAATATTATGGCATTACAGTAGGGTTGTATTGTATTGTATTGGATGTCTTTATTTATATAGCGCCATTAATGTACATAGCGCTGAACAGTAGTAATACACGGGGTAATCAAATAAATAACAGATAATATAAATAACAGCTAATGGGAATAAGTGCTTCAGACATAAAAGTAACATTAAGGAAGAGGAGTCCCTGCTCCGAGGAGCTTACAATCTAATTGGTAGGTAGGGAGAACATACAGAGACACTAGGAGGGCATTCTGGTAAGTGTGTCTGCAGGGGGCCAAGCTTTATGTATCATGTGTCCAGTATTATCCACAGTGCTTTTCATATGCTTCTTTAAGCAAGTGTGTCTTAAGGTGGGTCTTAAAGGTGGATAGAGAGGGTGCTAGTCGGGTATTGAGGGGAAGGGCATTCCAGAGGTGCGGGGCAGTCAGCGAAAAAGGTTTAAGGCGGGACAGGGCTTTAGATACAAAGGGGTTAGAAAGAAGGCATCCTTGAGAAGAACGCAAGAGTCGGGATAGTGCATAACGAGAAATTAGGGCTGAGATGTAAGGAGGTGCAGAAGAGTGTAAAGCTGTATAAGTGAGGAGGAGAATTGAGTGCGAGATGCAGGATTTGATTGGAAGCCAGGAGAGGGATTTCAGGAGGGGAGACACGGAGACAGATTTAGGAAAGAGCAGAGATATTTTGGCAGCAGCGTTAAGGATAGATTGTAAGGGAGACAGGTGAGAGACAGGAAGGCCGGACAGCAGGAGGTTACAGTAATCAAGACGGGAGAGAATGAGGGCCGGAGTCAGAGTTTAGCAGTCTAGCAACAGGCGTATCTTTGTGATATTGCGGAGGAAAAAGCGACAGGTTTTCGAAACGTTTTGAATGTGAGAGGAGACTGTGAGAGAGGAGTCAAGTGTGACCCCTAAGCAGCATGCTTGGGCTACTGGGTGAATGATCGTACTTCCAACAGTAATGTGGAAGGAGGTAGTAGGGCCAGGTTTTGGAGGAAGTATAAGGAGCTCTGTTTTAGCCATGTTGAGTTTAAGTCGGCGGAGGGCCATCCAGGATGATATAGTAGAGAGACATTCAGAAACTTTGGTTTGTTCAGCAGGTGTAAGGTCGGGGGTTGAAAAGTAAATTTGTGTGTCGTCAGCATAGAGGTGATATTTAAACCCAAGAGATGTTATTAGGTCACCTAGCGAGAGTGTGTACAGAGAAAAGAGAAGAGGTCCCAGGATAGAGCCCTGGGGTACCCCCACAGAGATCAATAGAGGAGGAGGTGTTAGCAGAAGAGACACTGAAAGTACGATGGGAGAGGTAAGAGGAGATCCAGAATAGAGCTTTGTTACGAATACCAAGAGTATGGAGAATGTGAAGGAGAAGAGGGTGGTCCACGGTATCAAATGCTGCAGAGAGGTCGAGTAATATGAGCAGAGTGTAATGTCCTCTTTCTTTGGCAGCATGGAGGTCGTCAGTTATTTTAGTGAGGGCTGTTTCCGTAGAGTGAGCAGTGCGGAAGCCAGATTATAGAGGGTCTAGGAGAGAATAGGTGTTGAGAAAATGGAGCAAGCGAGAGAATACAAGACGTTCAAGTAGTTTAGAGGCAAAAGGCAGGAGGGAGACAGGTCGATAGTTAGAAAGACAGGTAGGGTCAAGCTTGTTGGTTTTTTTTAACAATCTTTTTCCTTTATTGGAGACTTGTAGCAGAAATACAGAAAATAATAACATTGTAGAATTAGCAGTGAAGTCATAGGCACATGACTGTGGGTTGTACAAGTCAAATCCAAAAAAACATTTTCTATTTTTAAGGGTAAGTTAAGGGGAAGACAAAGGAAGGGGGAGAGGTGGGAATGACAAAGAGAGATGGGTGGGGGGGAGGGGGGCATGGAAGTTGGGGGTGGACTGATGGAAGAGGATAGTTCGGTCGTCTCCATTCCCATCCATCCAGGTGAGGCTTAGTTTAGGTCCAGGAGAGCTGGGGCTCTGACGCCAGGCCATGGTTCCCAGGTTTTGTAGAATTGGGGCATCTTCTGCTTTAACATGGCTGTGAGCCTTTCCATGCTCATGACCGTATTTATTCTATTATCAACTGTTCTTTTGGAGGGTGCTTTTATTTGTTTCCAAGCCGCTGCGATTGATCACCTAGAGGAGGTCAACCTGGACAGTGGAGAAGGGAGGTCTTCTATTGATTTTCCCAGTACATATGTCAGAGGGTCTAAAGACTAGCAGGGGTTAAAACAGAAAAAACCTCGGGAACAGAGCTTAGAATTTTTGGGTTAGAAAAAGAGGGCAAACAGGATTCATTCTCTGGTGCTAGGGAAGACACACTGACCTGGGGAATGCAGGGATTTACAGCGTGGGACTCATAGGCCTGACTAGCAGGGGTTAAGACCGGAATAACCTCAGGGACAGAATTTAGGGAGGATAACTCAGGATTAGGGAGCGTGGCAGCTTCTTCCTTAACGGGCAGCGACAGAGAGATGGTTTGGCCATTCTTAGGAGAGGGAGGTACCCCCACAGGTTTAGCAACAGGACTGGCAGCATAGGGGATCTGCCAAGCAGCAGCGTAGCTGGCAAGGAGGGGGTGCTGTTCTTTTATGCAAATGTCAAGTGTTAAGGAAAGTACATGGAGTGTATCTTGAGACTGAGACAACATGAGGAGGGCGCCCTGTTGTACTAGATGAATGTCCAGTGATGAGGCCAGGGCATAGAGTGCCTCTTGGGCGTCAGCCAGTTCCATAGGGTACACATTATCCCAGGTTAAAGGGGAATCAGGGGAGCGAATACAATCGGCTAGAGACTGTTTTAAGTTCTGGATGCAGCAAGCCTTAATAAAGAGATCACAACGGCATTGTCTTTGCAAAGGGGTTAAACCTTCATACGTAAACAGGTCTTCAATCAGGGCTATTATTTCACACAGATACTGGCCTTCATAGTGGGACTGGTACGCAGGCCGGGACATAACTTCAGTTGGAAAATTGACAACCACCGCCACGGCGCGGTCCGGTTTTTGTTGGCCGAGCATACTGTTGAGCCGATGCTCGCCACAAACCGGGACCGGACCGCGGGGCTGAGGTGGGATTATATAATCACCGACCTTAGTCCACGCAGACTGATCCGGAGTGCGCAGTTCGTAGTCGTACATCGCAGGGTCAGGATTGGAGTAGGCAGCATCGTCGTTATTGAAGCAGGAGTTCGGCAACAGGTAGTCAGGAGTTCCCCGCTTCAGCTTAGGAGTGTGAGCGCGGGAGTGGCTTCTGCGCGAGGAGCGGCCTCGGCCCATGACGCCGATGTCAGCAGGAGGAGACAGCAAGCTGGCCGAAGTTCACCGCAGGGCAGCGTCGGGGAGAACCAACGCTTCAGCGCAGAAGTCCAAGGCAGGCCACTGCAGGGGGATAGCAGCAGGCCGCAGGAAAGGAAGGGTAGCCACTGCTAGGAGGGAATGCAGCAGGTACCAGTGCTGGCAACAACGCTTCAGCACAGACGTCCAGGACAGGCCACTGCAGGGGAATAGCAGCAGGCCGCAGGAACAGGAAGGGTAGCCACTGCTAGGAGGGAATGCAGCAGGTACCAGTGCTGGCAACAACGCTTCAGCACAGACGTCCAGGGCAGGCCACTGCAAGGAGATAGCAGCTGGCCGCAGGAAAGGAAGGGTAGCCACTGCTAGGAGGGAATGCAGCAGGTACCAGTGCTGGCAACAACGCTTCCGCACAGACGTCCAGGAACAGGCCTGTGGATACCAGGAACTGGGACGGCAGGACACTAGGAGACAGGCCTGGGCGGTTTGTGGCTGAGACAGTAACATAAAGGTAGGAATAGTTATGCTCGGCACTGGTTCAGTGCCAACGCCCAGGATATAAAGGGCGGAGATCCAATCACAGGAGGAGGGTGTGTGAGTATTCCTCCAATGATGTAGCACAGGGCAGAAGCTGCAATGAGAGGCAGCACATGTGCCATTGATTGCCAGAGGAAGCTTGCAACTGCATAAGTCTGCAAGGAAATAGTCAAAGCCAGTAGTGGATTCCTTACACAGAGAGATTCAAATTTGGTCAGGGCGGAAAATTTAGCGTTTTGGGAGAGAGCTCGAAGAAAATGTCTGATTTGTAAAAATTTAAACAGATGAAGATTGTGCGAGTGATACTTATCGTGGAGCTCTTAGAAGGACAGAATTTCCTCATTCTTCAGCAGATCTGCAACCATTCTAATATTTAGGTCTTGAAATTGACCAAATTGTTTACGGGAGCACCCAGGCGGGAATTCTGGGTTTCCGAAGATGGGGGTGAGTTGAGAGGGGGATGATGATAGGCCGTACTTCCTTTTGTTTTTAAGCCAGATGGACCATGTGCATCTCATTGCCCCGAGTTCGAATTTCTGGGATCGCTTTTCTTTGTTTGCTTGCTTGGGACCATAGGATAACTGGGAGAGGGGTGGGGGGTGCGTGATAAGATTCTATCGCCAACCAGCAGTTAGAAGTCGGAGGATTATTCCAGACTACCGCCTGGCGTAGTTAAGCTGCTTGATAATATCTGATCACGTCAGGTGCGCCCAGACCCTCCCCTTGTCTTTGAGGATAGCACAACCGAAAGCTTGCTGTTTTTGAGTAATGGTATAACTGTTGCATGTTTGAAGGAGGAGGGAAAGGTACCAGAGTAGAGGGTTTACAACGGACCTTCCTATTTTCAATGTAAGGGTGTTATCACAAGGCGAGTCCTTCCAGTTCTCCATGTTATATTAAAACACATCAGATATATTTCATGATGTGGCCAAAAAAAGTAACTACAGATAGTACTGTACAACACCATGTAATATACTGTACAATGCGCTTATATGTTGGAATGAGTAATGAATGCTGCAGCTACTGTACTCTGCTGTCATATTCTGCCAGGGCTGAACAAAAAAATGACATGGATTATTTTTAATCTGTCTGATAAATTGGCAAGAATGTGTGGGAGTTGTAAAGATGACCCCATTGATTAAGATCCTAATCAGAGGTTTTTTTTTTTAATACTTAGTGGTGGAAATAGCCCACTACTCTGGTTCTTCAAAACAAGTCCATTTGTTCTGTTCTGGTTTTGGATTTTTCCCAAATTGTGGAAACAAAACCCTCAAAACAAGCAGGAGCATGTTAAAATAGTCTAATAAAGCATGAAAACTGATAACATTATGCCTAAAATCATGAAAACAATTAGAAAATTAAAATAATATAACTGAGAAACTTAAATTAATTTTTTTTTAAAAAGGCATGGCACGTGGACTAGTTTTCTATGTGGTTTCGGAATGTAAGGTTCTGATATCTGGTTGTGCCCATCTATAATAAAATTAAAATTAACTTTGTGATTGGCGTTTAACCCCTAAGCTGCCGGTGAGGTCTGCAATGCATTGGGAAATATACAAGAGGTTAACCAATGTTCATTGTGGTCACTGCAAGGACAAGATGTGGGAGAGTAATCCATAAAGACAATTAACAGATGAAAGGGACGTGGTGTAAGAGGCGTTGCTAAGCTGCTCTCGTAGGGCTCCTGAAGGGTCACAGAGAAGAGGGCTCATGAAGACTTTGCAGGGATTTGTGAGTGTTCCCGGCTTTTTGGAAATGAAAAAGACAGAAACAATAACATCTGAGATGAAAAGGGTCATCAGGGATAAGTGTACAGGTGATAATTCAGTTCCAGTCTGGAACAATGTAAGTTTTACTTCTAAACTAACCACTCCACTGATTAAAAGAAAGTGACAGATGTTATTTTTCTTTCTATTGTCTATATTTGCTGTACGCAGAGATGCTTCTGTTTAGAGAATAAGCATCGTCACTAATTTGTTATAGGCCCGTCTGGCAGCAAATAAATTTATATCTGCAGAAAATTGAAAACAGTGGGCTCACGCAGATCGTTGAAATGATTTATTCAGTTACCTTCCAGCAGTGGAGACTGCATTAACAGCATTAACTGCATTACCTGCGCGTTTTGTTCCCGGGTCTGAGGACGGTCCTGCCCCCAGACCAAACCGCGTAGGCAATGCAAACTCCACTATCTGCTGAAAGATAGCTGGATAAATCTTTTCAACGATCCGTGAGTGCCTGCTATTATTTTATATTTCTGTATGGTCTCGTGGGGGCTTGATCCAGAAAATCTCTATATACAATAGCATAAGTGCACCTAAAATATTTTATCATTTTGGTTCCATCTGCCGTGAGCCCATACTCTTTGCAAAGTTAAAATATGCAGAGTTCTAAGGAACAAAGAGAGCAAAACAAAACATTTTGTAAGCAAATTACAAGTGTAATTACCTGTCCTCAACAGATGCTTCAATCTTTAAAATTGTAATTGTCCCTGCTTTTAAAAGGTTTCAGTCATTGTCTCAATGGTGCACGTTTAAAACAGCAGTTCCTTATCCCTTTTAGGTGGTTGAGCAGTAGAGCATTGAAACACATGAGAATTCTACACTTCAAGCGCAATTATTTATGGAGGTTGAGATCCGCACCTAATTCAGCAGCACAGTATATCCTGATGTATCATAGTGTATAATGCCAGGATGGATGTGCTCAATCGATTCACCCTCAAAAGTAGCATATTCAAAACATGTAGATGGCAGAGGTCTGGCCTGCCCAGCAGTGGCGTGTGATGGGATTTCTGCTGGATTTTTGGCTAGTGAGAGAGACAGTAACATAGGAACTGTGTGATGCATTAACCTTTAAACTAACCTTAAATCAATTGAGATAAGACACCAGACACAGATATATGGTGGTGGTAAGGCCGCAGCACAATTGATTAAATCATCATAACAGACCATAACATAATGAAGTTAACCTCTCGCCTCCCAGCCAGAGAAACATATTTCATAAATAACTGTGGCTCCAACTCCCAGCCAGGATCCGCCATTACCATCCCAACAATGTAACCATTCCTGAAACCATGCTCAGAATTAACCCACCTCAGAATTATCCCTTTTTCAATCTTGTGACGCGACAAATAACTCCCCCACCAGCTTTATTATATATGTGTAGCCCCGGTAAGAAATGGGGGCTATATGTCTTTCTCCTACTGGTGTAAGTCCTGCTAAGGGCAGGCCGCCAGTAGTTATCATGGGTTTCCCCCGCTTCAAGCCCTGCCTTGATTGGTGGAGGTAGGCCCCCTGACTCTGTGTGGAAGGCACGAGACACAGGGGAGGGGCCTGCTGACATCATGAGGGGTGGGGCTGTCTAAATTTAGTTGCCTGATCCTATCAGTGGCAGTTAGTGTGTGTTGGAGTGCCTGACTGGACAGTCAGTATTAGAGTGAGACCTGTTGAAGGAGTGAGAGGAGTGAGGCCTGCCCTGGGATCAGAGGCAGGAGAATGCAGCCTTACATTTGGAGAAGCTCAGGCCAGACTGAGTAGAGTTAATAGAACTATAGTGTGGTGGACCAATGCCCCTCACCCTGCTCAGGGGGTGATGGGAAAGCTAGGCTCACCCTGAGGGCCTATACCTTGGGGTGGAGGTTCGGAGTATTGAGGCTCCAGACAGCCCATCCTGAGGAGTACTTTCTGGAAGGAAAGGAGAAGGAGGAACAGACCCTGTACACTGTTTCTGATTGCTGCTGTGTGCTGCTGCTGGAGAATAAAGAGACATTGCTGCTTTTACAAAAAGACTTGTGTGAGACTGAAATCTCTCGCCCTGAAGCAAAGGGCTCTCTGGAAGGATTTCCCCCTACATCCTAAGGGCTTACCAGAGATGGAGGCGCTGCATCGTTGCTAAAGATGAAGGCATATACCCCAGAAGCCTGTCCCTGTTGTCCCCTATACCATCGCGGGAGACTCAGGCCCTCCTGTTCCTCACAGGTACGCACCACCATAAGACACGTAGCCAGCCCTTACTACACCCTAGGGATCCAGTCTGCGACCAGGGGGGGGGGGACATGGGTTACATATAGTATATAATAAATATAACATATACACATATAAATTAACAGCATGTGGGGTAAAGGGTGGGAATTGTGATCCAGTCTTCCTATAGGTGAGTGATAATAGCTTATCCCTGCCCTTTATTTATACCCCAAAAATTCCCTCCCAAACCTGACTCCTCCCTGCCTACAACTCCGTAGCCAATGATTTTACACTTCCCCTTAGCTTAGCAACATACCTTCAGCCAATCCCTAAACACCTGCCCTATCTCCACCTGGAAATAACCTACACCTTTTCCCGCCTAAATTCCCCAGTTGCCCACTAACCAATCACCTTTCAGCCACTTTGAATGAGGTGAATCAGGGTCATGCCCAGTCCCATGTTGCCCTATGGCTAATTACCTCTGGGGCTTTCATTACAGTATGAGCTAGCAGTATCGCCATAATGTATACCTAATGTACTATAGTAGAGGAGCAGGCACCTTAACTAGAGATGTGAGAACTTTTTGCATCAAACCAAAAGTTTTCAACAAGTTTGCTTAACACTCAAGAGTCATTTCATGTTCAAATAGTTTTGATTACTTTCGCCTTTGGAATTCAATCAAACTTTAAAAAATATATAAAAAAGCCGGAAGGCTGTTATTACTCTAATATTACTTATTACTTTTAATAATAATACTAATTATTACTCAGCAGTTTAAGCTGCCATTTAAAAATAATAATAATATATATATATTTTTTTTCCCATTCAATATGTGCATCAACACAATCCACACAATGATTAGTAATTCGATAAGTTGCCGATTGATCAGTTCTCCTGTGATCAATTGGCGAAGATTCGGGCCGGGGGTTCACTAAATAGCTGTCAGTGCAGCAGAAGAGGACCAAAGATGCAAAGTTCTGTGGGGAAGATCATGCGACCAGGCAGTCACTAGATACAATTGGTGCACCGCTAGAGGGAGGGCAGGGCTCAAAAAGGTGTGTGCCAGAGCCTGTTTCAGAAGAGGAAGGGATGTGTGACTTTGTAAATGGTTGCTATAGAAACAATTTTTTTTTTTTGAAGTGAAACTTCTTTCGTGGCACCTAGTCCTGATGGGACAAAACTGAATAGATGAGGGGCGAAATGTGAAACGGAAGTGGCGTCACGTAATGGACGCCGCTCCGCTCACACATCCCCTGTCACAAATCGCCGCCGCCGCCGCTCCTAATCGCCGCCGCACCCCTCACCCACCCCCCCCACACACCCGGCTGTTGACCCGACGCTCCTAACGGTCCCACGGCCGCTGTAACGCTGTTCCCCGCCCGCTGCCATGCCGCGCATGTGCAGTTGTGATGGCGCCGCTGACGGATGCCACACATGCGCAGAAGCGTCTGGCAGCGGAGTCGTTCCCCCCACACGCTCCTAGTCCTTCAGCCCTCCACTGGCACACGGCACAAACCCGGGTGCAACCCGCGCGGCACAGGGGCTCAGTCACTCATGCCCGTGCCGGGCGCATGTACCCCGCGGTGGGGGGTGCAGAATTTGCGTGCGAGGGGAGGGGGGGCAGAATTTGCGTGCGAGGGGAGGAGGCAGAATTTGCGTGCGAGGGGAGGGGGGGCAGAATTTGCGTGCGAGGGGAGGGGTGCAGAATTTGCGTGCGAGGGGGTAGGGGGGCACAACACAACACAACACAACTAGACATTCACACAACACAGAGAGACATTCAAACAACACAGAGAGAGAGAGACATAAACTGACTGACACACACACTCACACACTGACTGACTCACACTCTCACACTGACTGACTCACACTCACACACTGACTGACTCACACACTGACTGACTCACTCTCACACTGACTGACTCACACTCTCACACTGACTGACTCACACTCTCACACTGACTGACTCATACTCACACACTGACTGACACACACACACACACTGACTGACACACTTATGCACACACACTGACTGACATACACACATGCACACAATCTGACTGACACACACGCACGCACACACACTGACTGACACACACGCACGCACACACACACTGATTGACACACACGCACACACACTGACTGACACACACGCACACACACTGACTGACACACACGCACACACACTGACTGACACACATACACACACTGACTGACACACATACACACACTGACTGACACACATACACACACTGACCGACACAGAGACATTCACACAACACAGAGAGACAGAGACATACACTGACTGACACACACACACACACACACACACACACACACACACACACACACACACACACACACACACACACACACACACACACACACACACACACACACACACACACTGACTGACACACATGCACACACTGTCTGACACACATTCACACACTGACTGACACACACACAAACAAACACACACACATACTCTCTGACACACATACATACTCTCTGTGACACACATACATACTCACTCACTGACACATACACTGACTGACACATATGTGCCGAGCACGCGCGTTATAAGTCAATTTCTGTGACAAAAGTCAAAGAAGTTTCACGTACTACAGTATGCGCGTGCACAGCACACACAGCTTTTTTTTTTTTAAATGCTACAGGTATTTTCTCATAGTACAGAATTGATTTATTAAAAAAATACACGTAGGAGATTGCTTGAACTGCTTCTTTAAAAAAAAAGAAGAGAATTTTGAACAATTTGTTTCTAGAACCGTTGTCTCTTTGCATGTCTGCACACCTCTGTCCTTAAAGCTGCAGTTCAAGCTGTCGTTTAATTTTTTTTAAATTCAAAATCTGCATCGAAACTATCAACACACTAACAAGCTAAGTTGTCGATCGATCCGTTCTCATGTTATCGATCAGCGAAGATTAAGCTAGGGGTTCACTAAATGCATCTTGGGTCCTCTTCTGCTGCACTGACAGTTCTGTGAGGAAGAACGTGTGACCAGTCAGGCACTAGATTCAATTGGTTCACTGCTAGAGAGAGGGCAGGGTTCAAAAAGGTGATGCTGTTTCCGAAGGGGATGTGACTTTGTAAATGGTTGCTATAGGAACAAAAATGCTTGATACATTAGAATACATAAAAATGTCTTAAAATATTTTTTTTCTTAAATACTACAAGTATTTTCTCATAGTACAGAACTGATTTATTAAAAAAAACACACATGTAGGATATTGCTTGAACTGCAGCTTTAACCCCTTGATTGTGTTGATTCTTTGAGCAGGTGTACATGCTTCATCACACCTCCAAAGCCTTATACATGCTGCTCAGGTTATACCATCCTACAGTACGTAATGATAGCTACAGTAAGTCTGTAACTCTATATGACCCAGACGAGCACAAGTCACTTAAATAAAAAGAAAAACAATATTGCAATAATCCTTCTTCTGCATTTTGTCACGCTTGTTTCAGCTGGGAACCTGTTTCAGGAAAGAGATGCTTTTCTCTCCTGCTGATCCTTGTGCAGTGCCTGCTTGAAATCAATGGAACCTTAAGCCTCCAGGTGCTGGTAACATTCACATAGGAAGGTTGTGTGGGGACACAATACTCCTACAGGCAGAAGAAAGTACACATCTGTTATTATTCATTATATATATAGTTCTCCTCTCTTCTTCAGGTCAAGCAATACTGATATACAAATATAAATATATTAGTATATCAGTATTGCTTGACCTGAAGAAGAGAGGATAACTCTCGAAAGCTTGTCCTATGACAAATTGTTAGTCCAATTAAAAAGGTATCACCTAATACTGAAGAACTCATTTATTCTGCACTATCGCAACTGGACTAACACGGCTATTTTCTGATATATATATATACACACACACACATGGAGCACAGTGCTGCACATATAATTAAAAGGAAAAATGATTCCTGCACTGAAGAGCTTGCAATCAGAATAACAGCGAGATTGGACTTCTTCGGACCTGGGGCAAGTCTAACACAGGTTCTTTGACTTCAAAGACAGTGGGGTTATCTATATCTATTAAATGTTGATAGTGCCAATTATGGTGCTATTATTGCAATGAAACTCCCTTTGATTTGAATACTGTAGGAGTTCCCATGCAACACTGCTCCAACTCAGGTTAGTAAATAAAACCCAGTTCCTCTACAATAACCTCACTCTTTCTGGTTTAGGCCGTACTAAAGTCAATATCCCAAATTGAAGCATTTAAATGGATGAGGTCCGGCTTCCAAAACAGGATCCGCTGAAATCTATGAAGCTAAAAATGTGACTGTCCTCCAAAGGGTGAGGCCTACTCCCAAGGATAAAGCCTTAACTTGTCACTATGGCAGTATTACCCTTATGTTAACTTTTCTTGCCTATCATGTTTATATTTCTAAGTGACTTTGTCCTGTTTTCTTATAATCAAGAACTGACCTTGAAAACACATGCGGTTATGTATCCATCACAGACTACAATTCCACCCCTCCTCCCTGCCTCCAGTAACCTGGTTATTGACCTGGAAAATCAATGGTTTCAACAAGTTACAATAATAATGTTTTATTGACTTGTTTGTACATATATAGTTATAATAACTTCCTATTGATATTTGTTTCTTGGGTTATTGTCTTGTACAAATTCCCACATGTGTCTGGGATTTGGTGTTCTTTGGTAAATTCAAGGGTCAATCTTTTTATCACAAAGTATGTTTTTTTAGAGAGAGAGAAAAAAAGGAGCATTTAATTGGATTCTACCTCCCACATACATTGTCTTAGTACAGAAAGAATATTATGAGTCAATGAGTTCAGTCTTGCTGAATCATTATAGTGAGTATCAAATACAATGCATTTAAAGTACAAGTAAAATAACACCACTCTGCCATAGAGGGTCAGCTACTGTGTGTCAAACGCCCTTATTATTTTTACTTAAGCGCTTTTCAACCAGGACATACACCTTCCTGTCTCAAGTCAGTCAGTAATGAGGACATCATGGGACAGGATTACTTATTCGTCGCTAGCAGGAACAACCCCAATTCCACCATATACCCTCTCCCGTAGACATCTTGGGTTAAGGGGACTTCCTGAACTGGTTCCCTGCCTCATATAAATCAACGAATACACAGAAAACAAGCACAGATTGTAATGTGTGCATACAGGTTGCAATAGGGTGCTTCAATATCACATTGGCTATGCCTGCAAATACTTCAGAAGCAACAGGGCACTGCGAGGATGGGGCGTTCTCAGCACTGCACACATCGTAAAATGTTTTCTTTCCACTTTTTACATAACTCTACCTCTCATGTACATTCTACTCGTGGTGGGATCAAAGTTATTTATCTCTGACGGCGTCACCACCAGCCTGCTGCTTCATCAGATAATGGTTTTTACTGTTATTATTTTGACTATCTTAGGATATGTGTATGTTGCTGCAAAACGTGTTAGTCAATCCGAGCATCTAAGGCACCATGACCCAATAACTAAACTTGGTTAGCTAGGTTTAGTGAATGAGAGCCAATGTTGTTAATCAGGCTTACATCTTACAGCATTGAGCAAAACACAGATGTATAAAAGCTACAATTAGAACAGTGTAATTACAGCTATAGATTATTTACGATACTGTGAATGGGCTCTACAATGGAGAAATTGGATATTGATACTAATCAGCCTTTAATTAGGCGCAGGATACAGCATTCAGCACCTGGTACATCATTCTCAATAATAATTAACTGTCTTAAATGAATGGCCAATCTTTCCTTCATTGTCAACTCTCTCGGTATGAACCCTCTTCTTGATTAATGAGCATACAGGTTTTTGTACATTAAAGTTTACATTAGAAATATTGCTGTGTGGTTTTCTTGTGAGCACGAGTAGTACATGTGAAACCTATCTTATATAGTAAGGCAGCAAACACACATGAAACAGTAAGGTACTGTATGCATATACTGCAAGCAGATAGTTATGGCAGCAGACTGAACATATACTGTAGATAGACAATTTTCTGGTAACCACAGAAAACGGGAGAGGGCTCCAGACTGGCCATGGGTGACTAGACATCCTGGTGCAGCCTGGACAGTCGCGTTTTTTAGGCCTCTTTCCTGGTTTTTATCAGCGCCGGCTGCTCACGCATGCGCAAAATTTGTCCCGGTTTTCCCCAGGACAAATATGTTCATCCTACATCCACGGGTACCTCTGCCTTTAATGCTATTATCATCATTCATTCTAAATCTGCGGTGTGATTCACAGAGCATGGTATCGTACCTGCCCACGGAGTACTAACCTTTAGAAATATAGCAGTCTGATTGGCTCATGCTATTGTAATGAATACACTAAACCTAAGAGAGTTGGCTTACACTGTTATATCAAACACACACATTTTGTTTTGATACGGTTAATAGATCTTACAGCCTGTGATAAAAGCATGTGTTACACTTAAACTGCCTTTTTAAGGAAATATTTGGGTGAAACTTTAATGTATCAGAGATTTGGCAATACCTTTTTTTTTTTTATCATGCACAGTCTCTCAAATAAGGAGGTCAATGACAAAGCCAATTAGCCAAGGCCAGGAGTGGCCAACTCCAGTCCTCAAGGGCCACCAACAGGTCAGGTGCTGAGGATATCCCTGCTTCAGCACAGGTGGCTCAATCAGTCTCTGCTTCAGTGGCTCAACCAGTGGCTCAGTCTACGATATCCTTAAACCTGACCAGGTGGTGGCTGGGAAGGCTAGACAGGCAGAATTGATTTGGTGAGGTGCAATAACAGGGTGATATATTGATATACAGTATAAATAGGCATCACACAGAGAATGTGGAAAGTGAATATATGGTGCTGTGGGAATGATAATCATTTAGAGCAACAGCTGTGAACACCTGAATAGACAAAGCAGACATATTATTTGTTTTTGTCCTTAGTGCTGGTATTTCGTGTCTGGCATTCAGTGTGTATCCGTGTGATATACCAGAAATCCAGGCCTTAAAGTTACAATCTGCATTGCTACATCCAGGAGGGCCTCCGACAAGGGGGAGACAAGGGACCCTTCCTTTCCTGCACTCCCCCTCCTGCAGTCAATGGGCCCGAATCTACACGCATTTTCTAGATATTAAATGTATTCACCTTCAACAATACAGTGATTATACAAAGCGGGAAAAATATATATGTAACACCCTTTCCCCCCACCACCCCCCCTTGGGGGATATCCTCCTGCTAAGGGTGTGTCCGAGTGCTGTGTGTGCTCATCTGTTGTATTCAGGAGGCCTGAGTCTCCGTGTTGTTATGGAGATCGGCGAGGGACAGGCTTCTGGTCTCGCTGGTGCAGCGGCTCCATCCTATGGAGATCTGTCAGAGGCAGAGAGGTACCCCACAGGAACCCATTCTCAGTAGGGTAGACAGAGACAGGGAACTTCATACCAGTTATTGGCAGGCCAGTTGATTCCTTCTCTCACGCAAGAGAGGTACTCTATATCACACTCTGGTATCCACCTTCCCTCTTATCTTGCTTGCTCTGTTCCCTGACTAGGCCCCCCACAGGCTTGAGGGCCATGGAGCTAGTGGCCACCCCCTTATCCCCTGATGGGATAAGGCAGAACTGCCTCACTCACTCTGGAGGGGGAAGAGGTTAGTGACGCTGCGCCAAAACTGGGCAGGTCTGAGGGCGGACCAGGCATCACCCCACGATGCTGATGCCTGTAACCCCCCCCACCCCAGGCATGATGCTTCTAACGGCCACCAGTCTGCACCTGGCTATGGCTACAATATAACATATCAACCAGTAGTGTGCTACAGGACTCCCATGCTGGCTCATGAAGAGGAATTTAACCCTGACACAGCCTGCACTTACCAGGACTGGGAAACCCATAGCCAGGGGCACTAGGCTACATGTACATATGTAGCAAAGCTTACAGTCGCGGCATCAAAGGATTTATATGGCAGAGGGTCCCATTCCGGAGCATGGGCCAGCTGTAGCTTAATCGCGGCAGTTATTGTCCCCAGTGCCGTGGACATGTGCTTGTCTGTCCGCTGTGCTGGGGACAGTAAGTCTACCTACATCTGCAGGTCACATGGGTCCATTAACCGCATTCATTACCAGGTGTGCTCTTGCATTGCAGACCTCTGTGGCAATGAAGGGGTTATACGTACACGCAAGCATTCGAACTTCCACAGGTCTATGATTTCTCCTTCATGCTTTCCTATTTCTTAATTATTGGCAGAGTGAGCACTCACCAGCTGATTGCAGATGGTCATTAATCTTTGGCTTGCTCTGGGGAAGAGGCTCTCAAAGGCATCGATGTAAATAAGGGAAAGAACAAAGCGAGGACGAGGAAAGCCTAATGCAGCCGTTTGTCTCAGCCACAGAAAAGCAGTATGGGGGAATAAGAGAGCCCCCCCCCCCCCCCTCCAATCTCTATAAACATGCATCAATGTTTTTATAGGTTCCATATACATACTAAAGGAAGCTGCCAGGATATCTGAGATTAATACAACATATTAGACTATGAGTGGTCCAGTCATATACATTTATCACCTGTGACACTGGTCAAAGTACATCATTACAAGACCGGTACCATCGCTATATTGTAACACAGGGCAGCAGCATCCGAATAAACATGCTGTGACATTTCTTTCCTGTATTCAAAACAAACAATGGTGAGTAAAACAGTTACTCAGCAGAATTAGCTTTGTGCCTGGTTATACCCACGTAAGCGCTTCACATGGCAAAACCACCATCCTCACACTGATGAGACCCAAAAGGGTGAAAAGGCTATCTGTGAGCAGGTTTACTGGCTCTGCACTTCTTTAACTCAGGCTGTGCTGAAAAGCTGTGCAAGACAGCAGGCATACGTTTATAGGGAATCCATGTTAAAATGGAGAAGGTGACACACTGAGTGTCATTTGCATGTCATTACCCAGAATCCCTGGCTGCAGTGGAAGCATTATATGCTAAGAGATAATGGGGAAAGACAAGTTGCAGAACTGCCCGAGACATGTGAATGTGCAATATTCAGGATTTCAGCAGACTCGGTCTTCCTTTTTATAAAGCTGTTCCCTTCTTTGCGGTAGCAGGGGACACAAAGCTTTATTTTTAACATTTATTTTTATTTATTTAGAAGGTGGCAACATATTCTGCAATCAGTGCAGTGGTAGTAAAGGACGAAATAGCAAAGCAACTTACAGGACCTTACAGCGGTGAGTAAAGGAACGTGCGCATTTCAGCTTGTGTTTTTGTTTTGGTTCTACAAATATTTCATGTTTTTTTTTTTAGATTTTTACCCATATATGGGTAAAAAAATAAGCAAGAAAATGCTAAAATAGCATAGCAAACCAAAGAAGAATGCATAAAATAAGTATACAAGTATAAAAACTATTAGGAAACTAAAATAATGTAACCACAAAACTTCAAATAATTAAAAAAGATGTTCTGGCTTTTGTTCTAAAGTGTGTGTGTGTGTTTACGTGCAAGTCTAAAGTCTCCTGCTGCAAAACTAGTGCAAACGATTTATCCCTGTAAAACCCCTTACTGCATTCAATGCGATTCCTTCTCTTTAGTAAATCTGGCCCTGTTTTTGGGCTGGTTTCGCCAGTTTTTCAGCAGGTAGAATTTAGTATATAAACCTGAAAGGTACAGTACAACAAGTGAACAGGTTATGTGACCATGCAAACTCCCGGTTGGATTATATAACACTAGTATACAGTATACAGTTGGGAAGAGAGGTTGGAAGGGCAAATCAGGGAATACAAGTCCTCTGTTTTAGTATCACAGCCTCATTGCTTTTCACTTGAATAATTATTCACCGATGGCCCTAATTAGTTGTATTGGAAAGAAAACTTTTTTGTTCTATTCAAATAAATCACTTCACCTGCAGGTGGCAGAATGACGTCTTTAAAGTCCCATTTTTATGATGGGCTACACTGTATTTTGTTACTTAGTTAATTAATTGGTTCGCCGTTGACAACACAGGACAATGCTTTTGAAGTAAAGCGTTCACAAATCCAGAGAATGGTTAATGTGCAATCATTTATGTCATGTGCGGATGTTGCCACTCACACAGACGTTAGCATTGAAAGGAAAGGGCAATTTGGAGAGAGAGACTGAAAAGTTTTGAAGGCCTGATTAATTCAGACTTTTAGGTGCTCAAATAGTAATTTAATATTCCACTCAATTGTTTCTTTTCAAACGCTTCGCAGACAGCTAGAGTTGCTAATTCATCATCATTATGGAATATTTGGACAGCTAAGACAAAAGTTCTTTGTTACTTTTTTCATAGCGCAGAACAAATCATTACGCCCTATAGAATCTCCAAGAAGAAAAAATCTAATTGGTTTGTTGAGCTTAACAATGCTACAGATCAACGGAGTCATAGAAGAAGCATTTACCTACTTAACATAGAGCATTAGATTGATAGTGTGTCTTTCATTTCCCGAAATTCACCTGTTCTGCAGAAAACATGCTGTGACATTCCAAGGTGTATTTTCTGTGATATGTGGCACTATATTTCAAAATATAATAATTACCTGTCTTTCCTAGACAGTAGCTGCATCACTGCGTTATTTACTGGAAGTATTAGCCTGGTTAAAGCCGGAGTCCCAACTCACTGGGATGCTATTGCGATGCACTTTGACCAATTTTTACTAAACAGTTTTTAAGATACATTCACCGTAAGGCCCATTTAAGGCTTAGTACATAATAAATCTCAACCATTATCTCTATGTGCTGCTTACCCTGCTGTTAATATTATTATATATGACAAACCTTGTGTTATAGAACTTTGTAGACAATATGCTTGCCACATAGCCCAGAAAATCGAGTCTCTTTAAAACAGTGTTAACAGCACGGAATATATGAACAACTTAGTCATTCTGTAAAGGAGAAGAAAAAGAATAAGCCATTTGCATTTCCAGTACACCAGTTGTGGCCAACTCCAGTCCTCAAGGGCCACCAAACAGGACTGGTTTTAAGGATATCCCTGCTTCAGCACAAGTGGCTCAGTCAAAGACGCAGGGTTATCTTTAAAACCTGACCTGTTGGTGGCCCTTGAGGACCGGAATCGGCCCCCCTGCAGGGCACTGATAAAGTTGTTAGTGCAGTATATTGAGTAATGCTACACATTGTGAACTCTTGCCAGTGAGATCTGTACAATTACAAAGAGACCTCAGCTGAAGCTTCTCGTTCTGATGAAATTAACGTGCCTCTTCTCAGTGCTGAGCTTTCGTCTCTAGCTTGTACAAACATGCAAGAACTGCCCACAGTGTATAATTGTGAAGAATATAGCTGTACAAGTTGCACAGCGATAGCTACTCATGCTGCTTTCACAGCTAATTAGCGCTGTAAGAAGGATGGAGCATTTCATCACAGTTGGATTGTTGGAAAGGTTTTAATTCTCATAAGTTGAAAGGGATAGAGGCGGCTCTGAGAGTCACATTATAATAAAGCTCTTAGTTAGAGACGCTCTTTCATAGATATGACCTAGTTACACTCCACGTACATATAAATGCTGCCTTGTGCTTCCAAGACAATTGCCAGTAACTGGTGACATTGGGGAAGTAGCTGTGAACTTTTAGCTCTGGCATCAAACATTACAATGAAAACTTTCAAAGGGAGAGATTCACTACATATGTACTATATTGTACGTGTTGGGATGTATGCACGGATAACATGATCTGAGAAACATAGCCCAGACTGAGCCACTGATTGAGCCACGTGTGCTGAAGAAGGGATATCCTGAAAACCTGACCTGTTGGGTGGTCTTGAGCCCTGGAGTTGGCCACCCCTGGTTTACAGGATACGAGATAAACCCTTTGCAGATTCAGCTCAAACCGTTTAGATCTCCCTTCCCCAGCAATGGATTTTCTTATTGGTAGTTGGTTAAAAGTAGATGGGACGGCAGCACAAAACCTAATCAATAGATAACAAGGTTTATATTGGCATTTAAAGGTCCAATCCCTCCTGTCTCTGGTGTCTTCTTTCCACAGATGTTGTTAAAGATCTCCCCAAGCTATAGACTCTCACTAGTACTCCTGCGCTCTGATAAGGGGAGTACTCTCACTAGTACTCCTGCGCTCTGATAAGGGGAGTACTCTCACTAGTACTCCTGCGCTCTGATAAGGGGAGTACTCTCACTAGTACTCCTGCACTCTGATAAGGGGAGTACTCTCACTAGTACTCCTGCGCTCTGATAAGGGGAGTACTCTCACTAGTACTCCTGCGCTCTGATAAGGGGAGTACTTTCACTAGTACTCCTGCGCTCTGATAAGGGGAGTACTCTCACTAGTACTCCTGCGCTCTGATAAGGGGAGCTTGATCCAGCATTAACTGCCATACAGGTGTAATAGAGAATCCCAGTGATAGAGGGCTCTTAAAGCAGCAGAACATCTTTAAAATATATATATATATCTTTAAAGCAGGGGGTCTCTGGAGCTGAACTGTGTTGATTTCAGCACTGGTGACCCCCTGCTTCCTGAGATACATACCTCTGTAGGAGGCATTGGTAGCAGCTCTGCAGGTTCAAATGTCCTGGTCACGTGGGCCAATGGGAAGGGGTGATGTCACAGATTCCTATTGGACCACATGATGTGGGAGCTTTAAATCTGCCATTTTAATCTCCCCACATAGCCCAGCTGGAGCTGCTACCTGCACCCCTATGGAGGAAAATATCTCGGCAAGCAGGGGGTCCCCGGAGCTGAAATGACCACAGTTCAACTCCGGAGACCCCTGCTTCAATCTTATAACTATACAAAAAGGAAGGCAGGAGAGGCGCATGCGCTATGGTGAGGTGGATGGCTGCTTAAGCCTAGAGCTCCGTCCCCCGCCAATACAATAAAGCAGTAATAACCACTTTCCAGTGATTTTCAAACCTCTGCACTCACATACATAAAGCAGAGAAAACACAGAGATGGCCCCGCAAACCAATAAAAAGAAGAACACGGTCGATTTACGCAAATACCTCAACCGATCGGCGGTAAAGGGTGCCGGAGCCGATATGGCGGCGGGCTCAGCCGTGGGGTCGGACTCCGACCGTGAGGAGGATGCGGTGGAGGAGCCGGAACAGCTGCCGGTGAGGCGCTGTGATTTTGACCGGGTCTACAACGACATGCAAAAGCTCTTTCGGGACGAAATACAGGAGCTCCGTAAGGAGGTTCAGGGAGTGGGGGAGCGCACGGGGGCCCTAGAGGAGAAAATGGCGGCAACTTCAAAAGCCATACGAAAATCAGACAAGAGATCCTCATACATGCAGGCCCAAATAACAGAACTTGCAGAGCGGCAGGAGGATACGGAGAACAGGGATCGCCGCAATAACATACGGATCCGCGGCATCCCTGAGGAGATTACAGAGATAGAAGGATTTGTCTCCCGCTGGATGGCGTCCCTGCTCCCTGACATCCATGAACCAGAGCTACTGATGGACCGCTGCCACCGACCTCTCAGGAGCAGACCTGTGGCTAATGAACAGCCACGCGACGTAATAGCAAGACTGCATTACTTTCGCACCCGGGAAGCAATCTTCCAAAAGACACGCACCCAAAGTGCCTGCAAGTTTGGGTAACTACCCTCCAACTGTTCCAGGACCTCTCTCCTCTCACGCTGGCCAGACGGAAGAAACTGCAACCGGTCACGAGGCTACTCCGGGACAGAGCCATCCGCTATAGATGGACCTTCCCTTTTCGGCCTACTGGTCATCAAGAACGGGAGGGCCATCTCTATGAAGGAGCCAGAGGAAGGGGATGACTTCCTCCACAAACTGGGAGTGAGGGAGGCCCCGGTAAACAGACCCCAGGAGGAACCGGCAAGGGAGGCGGAATGGCAGAGAGTGGATAACTCTAAACGTAGCCGGGAACCGCAGGTGGCGGACACAGACAAGGACTAAACAATGGACAATACGCAGGTTCAACTCGTTTTAACACACCTAAAGTTACCACAGTTGCGGACCTAGTTTCTAATAAAATGGCGCTGTTTCCCTACAATTATGATACAAGTAGTGCTGGGCCACCCCCCACCAAAGTCCCAATGAAGGAGCGGAAATGACCCCAAAATGGCAGACACAGGTGTGGACTGGCCGACGAGCTGAAAAGGAAGACCCGCAGCACACTTACCTTGTCGGGCGGCCGAACGGAGGGAAGTGAGTCACGGAGAATGGCCGTGGAACGCACGCCAGACAAGATGGAGGCGTCCCTGGCCATGGCAGATGAAGAGACCAGCACCGGAAGAAGAAGGACCTAGGGCGGGAAGACAGCGCGGGAAAGCACCAATCTCCGATACCAGCCGGCGACAAAATGGCGGCGGCCGGAAGGACGTCACAGGATATGGCCCGGCGGCCATCTTGGTAGAGGCAAATTACGGCATAGACCGGGGACAAGAGGCCATAGGCGGACATACATCACAGGCCCGCGACATAAAGAGTCGCAAATGTCTAAGCACCCACCGCAGGCCCAAAATAGAGTTAGGACACAGCTCTCAGCCAGGCCACACATAGAATTAAAGGCACACACAGGTCATAATATAAAGGACGTAGACAGGACACACAGAGTAAGAGACATAGGGGCTTCTCGGGAAATAGAAGCAGGGGGAGAAAGAAGATAGGTCTACAATTTAATAGATAAAGGTGAAAGGGCTCAGGGAGGAGAGTGCACGGCCCTCACAGGAAGGAAGCTTCAACGAGCCCAGAATGCAGGCACAAGTAGGGAGCGCTAAGGTTACAAACAGTTCTGGTTTAATAACACACACACACACAAAAAAAAAAAGTGGTTGTTGGTTTTATTTTTCTGATGTTTTATACTGCATGGTGGGGAGGGGAGGGAGGGGAGCTCACGCCTGCCATCGTCATGGGACTCCACATGGGTACCTGGGGGCCATCCCTCAGGTGGCTCATGCAAGACCTCACTGGGCCGGTGGACTGGGGTTCTGGGGAAGGGAGGAAGACCACCCGAGCTGGAGCCCAGACCGGACACCCAGGAGGGGCAGCCAAGGTGGCAGCGGGGGGTCGACCCCGGCTGCCCACCGAAGGTTTTATTTGTCTATGTATTGTTCTCTCAATGTTTCCCCTGTGTGTACCCCTTTGTTTTCCCCCCGCACAGCCAAAGAGCACAGAAAAAGGAAGAGGGACCCAAGACGGACAATAGGACACGGAGGTATGTCAACCTCTTTACAAGCCCACACCACAAAGAAGAGAGCAAGCTCCACAAATTGGTAGGGACTAGACCATAATATCCCACAATGTGAAGGGATTCAATAGCCCCCACAAACGCAGAGTGGCCATGACTGATTATAGGAGGTTAGATCCCGATATCATCCTATTGCAAGAGACACACTTTGCTAAAAATAGCGCCCCGAAATATATTGATAGCAGATATACAGTAGACAATGGGTTTCAGCCGCAGCCAATAAAAAAAAGAAAGGGGTCGCGATTCTACTACACAACCGCTTAACACTAGAGATTACCCTGACAAAACAAGATAAAAACGGACGCTTCATAATTGTGGTAGGAACTCTCCGTGGGCAAGCCATCACAGTGGCGAATGTTTATGCGCCCAGTGACCAGGCGGATGCCTTCATGGACAGATTTTTTGCAATTCTGAATAAGGTGGCACAAGGCGGGATAGTCCTAGGCGGAGATTTTAACCAAACATTAGACCCGTCCATGGATAGATGCACACCAGGAGGACATACAAGACCGAAAGGTAGAACCTCGTGGATCCAAGGCCTAAAGGCCAATAGGCTTGTCGAAATTTGGCGCGAGCAGCACCAGGGAGAGAAGGAGTTTACATTCTATTCACTCCCACACGACCGATATAGCAGGATAGACTACCTCTTTGTATCCAATAGAATGGTTTCGCAGATCTCCCACACGGGAATCCATGATATTTCATGGTCGGATCATGCACCAATCGAGCTGCGCTGCACTGATTTTAGGCTGGACAGGCCAGAAGCGACTTGGAAACTCAACGAGTTATTGCTTAAAATCCCCGAAATTGAGTTGAAGGTGGGGGATAGAATCAGGGAATATTTTCGTGAAAATGTTGGAAGTGTGACATCACAGTCCACCCTATGGGAGGCCCATAAGGCAACTCTGCGAGGAGAACTCATAGGGATAGCGAGTAGGCGGAAAAGAGAGAAAGAAAGTAAGATTAAGGAACTACAATCTGAATTGGCAACCCATTCCGCCCTACATAAAACTAACAAGCAAGCACAGACCCTGAAGGCCTGGCTTGACACCAAAACAAAACTAAATTTTCTGTTGGCCTCCCGAGCTGAGAAGGAGATGACCTGGTCCAAACGGAAATTCTATGAAAAAGCGAACAAGCCAGATACCCCACTTGCCAATAAACTTAGAAATAAGACACATAATAATTTCCACATCCAGGCAATTAGGACAACAAAAGGTGACTACACTTCTGAACCAAAACAAATTGTAGAAGAATTCAAACCCTATTACGAGACCCTCTATGATGGGGCAAAGGTCTCACGTACGCAGCTAAAGACATTATTGAAGGGAGCAAAACTACCCAGACTGGGCAGAGAGGAGAGGGAAGCGCTACAGGAAGACTTTACGGGTGAGGAGTTGACACAGGTAATTAAGTCACTGAAGCCTTCCAAGGCACCGGGCCCGGATGGCTTCTCTAATCTATACTACAAAAAATTCCGGAAAATACTAGCTCCTCACCTCTTTAAGATGTTTAATTCCTTCCTAGAGAGTGCCCCAATACCTAGCCAGATGCTCCAGGCGTCCATCTAGGTGATACACAAACCAGGAAAGGACCTAGCAGATTGCCAAAGTTACCGACCAATATCACTAATAAATTCAGACACTAAAATTTTCTCCAAATTGTTGGCTAACCGATTAAACAAAGTTATGCCAAAGCTGGTCCACCCTGATCAAGTAGGGTTCATATGCGGGAGACAGGCAGCAGACAATACTAGACGGATTATAGATCTAATTGATTTGGCTCAAAGACAGAATATTCCGTCTATGGCTTTAAGTCTGGATGCCGAGAAAGCCTTTGATCGGATCGATTGGCCCTACCTGAGAGAGACGCTCGGAGAGTTTGGCATAGGGGGTAGAATGATGGGCGCTATTCTAGCTCTTTATCAGAAACCGACGGCGAGGGTTAGACACCAGGGCTTCCCGTCTGAAGAATTTCAGATATAGAGTGGCACCAGACAGGGATGCCCCCTCTCCCCACTTATCTTTGCCCTATGCATGAACTATTGGCGGCACATATCCGCCTTAACCCAGACATATCAGGAATAAAAATCCGAGAGCAGTCACACAAGGTGGCCCTGTATGCAGATGACGTTATTCTAACGTTGTCGCAACCCCTTACCTCTCTGCCGAATGTCTTTGGTGTGCTAGGCGAATTTAATAAGATCTCTGGTTTCAAAATAAATCAGTCAAAGTCAGAAGCCCTAAATATCAACCTGCCAAAGGTCACTGAAAAACTAGTAGAGGTGAATTTCAATTTCAAATGGCAAGCCTCTTCCATTAAATACCTAGGGGTTAACATTACCAAAAATTATAGCGCTCTATATAAAGCCAATTACCCCAGACTAATTAGGACTCTGAGGGAGGATCTCCGTAATTGGTCAGGCTATGCAATCTCCTGGATAGGCAGGATCCAGAGCCTCAAGATGAATCTCCTCCCCAGAATCTTGTACCTCTTTCAGAACCTCCCGGTACAAGTGGCCAATAATATATATAAATAAAACCCTTTGAGCAAATGAAATTAGAAAAAGAGATGCCAAACTCTGAATTATTCCGTTACCTCCAGATACGAGCATTCTACATAAAAACTCCAAAACGCCCCAGGCGCACTAATTTCGAGCAGCTGTGTTCAAGAGGAACGGACACTACGGGACTCACATCTAGGATTTACAGAGAGGTGGTCTGTCCGGAGACAGGGGACGACAACAAACTTAGCTACAGAACAAAATGGGAGATGGACTTAGGGGAGACTCTAGAGGACGCAGACTGGGACACAATAGTACTGGCAGCGGCAAAAAGCTCTATATGCACTACTTTAAAGGAGAATGCATATAAAGTCCTGATGAGGTGGTACCTCACCCCAGTGCGATTAGCAAAGTTTGTAAAGGGTTACCCCCCATTGTGTCCAAAACAATGTGGGGAACAAGCAGACTTGCTGCATATGCTGTGGGGTTGCACCAAGGTGGCCCCAATTTGGGAGGAGATTAGCAATTGGCTACAGCGAATCCTCGGTGTTGAGGCTGTTTCTGCTGGGCAGACGCACCCGGGGTCTAGGCAGACCGGCACATAAATTGATTGCACATTTTGCAACAGCCCTGAGGTGCGAACTTGCAGCATTATGGAAGCAACCAGATTTACCCACCATCACGAAAATTCGGAATAGAATTTGGTACGTTTGCCGGATGGAACAATTGACGAGTCTGGTCAATGACACCGGCACAAACTTTCTAAAAACTTGGGCCCCGTGGCTGGCTCTGACAGACATCCCAGGGGTAGAGGCCGCCACCATACTGCTCTGATAGCTGTGGATGCATTCTCCTTTGAAGGGACAGTACAGACATTAAACAGGACGGGAACAGGTAGGGTTGACAGGAAACAACACTACTCTACAAGGGCCCCAGGGAAGTAAAGGGAGGACTCACTCAGAGTGGACGGCAAAAGCAAGAAGACAAAGAGGGCTGTGCTCCTTGTGCGGTTTCCCATCCCCCCCTCTTTCATGTGTCATTGTTTTGTCTTGTATGTCAGTACGTTACCCTTGTGAGTCCAGTTTAGTTACTATAAAAACAAGCGGGGAATATGGATGCATTTGTAAGACAGTGTGTTGTTAGCCTATGTTGTAAATGTACCATGGACCCAATAAAAACATTTTGGTTGAAAAAAAAAAAAAAAAAAGGAAGGCAGGATTGCTGCTTTAATTGAACGTTACCTTCACATTGACAGTTGCTCAAAGACACTGGGGACCTGGGATATAACAATATGGCGACGTGAGCTTTTTAAAGTTGTGCTTTCTGTCTAGGTTTTAAATTTATAGGTGGGAAGCATAGGGTCACCGGAGCTACACTGCATTAGTTTCAGCCCCAGGGACCTCCTGCCTCCTGAGATACCTCCGTAGGCGCTGACGGTAACATCCCGGCTTGGTGAACAATATGAAAGCTTAAACCTTGTCATCTTTATTGGTTTCCCATTGGCCCGTGTGACACAGGGGGATTTAAACCTTCATGAAGAACACGCTAAACATACGCATGTGAGAATCTCGGAAAGGAGGGGATCATGGAATGCGGCGTTACCATAGAGCATCACCGATCCCACCTTTTAATATCCACCATGCCAAAAAAACAAACAAAAATTTTCTTTAACGGCATAATATTTATATTTGTGGAATACCCAAAGCAGTTATTTAACATGTAATCCTATCCCCTTCCAGGCTCAGCTGATTGAGTTTACTGCATATAATGAATGCCTCAAAGAATATTGAATGACATTGAAAAATGGTTATTGCTTTAGTTCTCAGGAAAGAGAACATATTCAACTAATTCTGAGCCGCGTCCTGCGTATTCTGCACTTTTCTCCCACAGGCCAAGTGGTGACAGTGTCAGCCAATAAAGGGCAGAGAAAGGCTCCGTCTTCAAAGTAATTAGCTGGCTGACAGTTTTGTATGGATTACATTGGACTTTCCAAGTCCTTTACTCTATTAAGAAGTAATTGCAGGTTGCTGTGCTACATTTTCCCCTGCGAAGAATGTCCTACTCATCTGGTGTGAAATGGAAAGGGAAAGTACATGAGTAATTATGTATTTCAATAGTTAATCATTTCGGAAATGATTGAAATGTATTTTTGGCCGGACCGTTCCTTTTTAAAGGCTTAGTAACATCTGTTGGATTGCAATAAAGTGAAAGCATTTGGCTGGTGTTGTTAAAACCTCAGGCAGCAAAGAGCTTAAAAAAGTGTACAGTATTTATAACCCAACCATGAAACGCAGCATTCTTCCACCTGTAAAAGGAGGAGAACTAAACTAGCTTCTAAAAAGTATTTTATATGGGGTTTGTTTGTTGCTGTGATTCTCAGAGTTCGACATTTGGTCCTAAATGTCTAAAGTTCTTCTATATCCCCTTCATTCTATAACACATGGCATAGCCTCTGTTATCTGCTCTGTCCCTGTAATACAACGGCTATGCATATTGCTAATGAAGGATGCACCTATATTCCCAGCTTTTTTATGAGCCGAGACAAGAAAATATATATATAAAAAAGTGACTTTGTGGAACTTCTGGTTCCAGCAGATTTTATTGTGCGTATGCATAAGATCACACGGGACCTTGAAGGTAATTGGTTAAATATGGCTTTACAGGAAGATACACCCATTTTAGTACCTGTTGTAAATTGCAGAATAAATCGAGGGCTGCTGATGGCTCCGCAGTGTCCAACAGAACAGCCATCTTCCCTTTTGCTTGCCCTGCATTTGGCGCTCCATAAAGGTTACACACCGTTCATTGGATAATAAAACTTGATGACCACGATCTCTGAGCCATGCGACAAAGGTTGTAAAATGACTTTGCAGCTGCCAGTTTTACTGTCTCATAAGCTGGCTGTAAGGCACCAAATGTACTGCAAAGTATGTGATAAATTATGCAAAGCGCGTGAATTTAATTCCCCAGGCTCATGAAGGTTGGGATTCAAGGTATTTCTTTTCAGTAATACAAAAAATTAAAGATCATTTCACGCTTGGGGCCTTCACAATGAACGTGCTGCAATAGAGAACAATATACATGTATATGCAATGCATTATGTGCACGCTGACCGGGGAAAGGTTAATAAGTAATTATTAGTTGTGATTATGTCTAGAGAAGGCAGTAGAGAAGTTAGACCTTCTACCATGGAAACATGATCCACTGTCATGCCTGACCTGCCAAAGCCTACATTCACATTTGATGCAAACACATAAAAAAGAGCACACAACTCTCACAGTGTAATATTGTTATTGAATGAATGGATATAATAAGGTAAGTAACTCCTGTACAAAAAAATAAATAAAAGCCAGCTTATCGTGAATTAAGGCCAGCGTCGCGATGGTACTGGAGATGAATGCCTCTCTTTGTTAAATGATTTGTGGCACAACGGAACACCGTCTGAAAGTGGACTCGGCTCTCTGGATCTCCGTGGTACGCAATGCGTTGTCCTGTACACCACTGATGATCTGCAGCTATCCCACACCTCGAGCACAGGAAGGGACGTCTAGTGGTGACATCAGTGTCCAGATTGAATTGGCGGTCCTTGTCATGGATCACATATAGGTTTGGGGCAAAAAAAGTCTCCTAAGACCAGTCTTATTCAGACCATCCTACTCTTGTCTTGCCAATAAATTTCGTGGCGCTTAGCCACTTCATCAGGGTTTAAAAAGGTGTGGCTGTTTAATCCTAATATACCTAAAGTCAGCCAACGATTGGCTGTATAGGACATGTGATCTCTAAGTGAAATCAGATCACATAACAACTTCATAAAGGGCAGCCACACAGTAACAACAGGATTGGATGAACAAACACATTGAAAATATGTAACATACACAGTCTATTTTAATAACGATAAAACTAAAATACATAGCATTAAGAACAAACTAAAAAAAATCTAAAAGCTGTAAATAATATACAGAATGAACGGTACCATATTAATGATAGACAAAAAAGCATGCTTGAATAGAAGATGGGAACAAAAAAGTTGCATTAGAGACAAAATGCCTTGTACCGATATGTTATTAAAATCCCCCAACTAGAAAACAGATTGAGTAAATGGAGCAGGCACATGGTTGATGGTTGTATGGATATGGCACATTTCAACTAAACAGAAAGCAATTAAAATTAAAGCTGGACTTATTTCCCGGTGCCCAGAGAGCAGTGCACACTGCTTCCTCTGGAAGCAAACAAAGAAGTGATGACGTTACAAGGGTGTAAAGAATGGTGGTGCATTTAATTTAGTCCTAATTTACTTTTTCCCATTTTGATGACATACTGCGTTGGACAATCTTCCAGTAAAGTTTGACTGAGTACTTGCACAGCGTTGCAGATCTGTACATGAGGTCTAATCTAAAAAACATGACTACCCTATGCCTTGAATTCGGGGGTGGGGTTTTCCTCCTTGACACCGACACAAACAATGTCGGAAGAAATTGGTCACAGCTTTATTTATAAATACAACATCTGACCAAACTAGGGGTACCCATCTAAGTTGCTCCGCCCACAATAACATAAAGCCTGGGGTGTATCCCAAGCTTGTTCTTCTATATGCCAACAGCCGCCCAGACACTTGGTCCCAAAACACAACACATCTCTGGAATGACACTGCCATACGGTCGCACGAGGCAGGTATGACACCGCCTTCCCCATAAACACCAATTGGGGAGTACCTTCGACCTCCCCATAATGAGACAACTTTTCTCAGGTCACCAACACCTGAACTTTACCGCCATCAGCAATGGCATTTTACACCTTAAACGGCCCTTGCAGCAGCCACCAAACAAAAAACCTTCTCCAGAGCCGACTGCAGGCTCAAATTAAAGACATAATTCCTGATTTCAGAAAGATATACCCCATACCCTCTGTACAGACTCACAATCTCACTCTCTAAATCAGAGTGCCTCATTGCAACCCCTCATAAGTCGGTGTCATATTCTCTAGCCTGCTGTTCCCATGCTTGGCCACCGGGACTGCTGCCACTTTCAATGTCTGGTTCTAGCCTGCAGTACCTATATTTGCCCACCGGGAGTGCTGCTGCTAAACTAAGGAACATTCCAAACTCTGATACCTGACACCTCTGCACCTGTGCTCCACCTCTCGGCCTGCCTAAATAAACCTCCCTTTCCTGTTCCTCTTTGCCTGTTTATACTGGTTCCTTAGCTTCTGCAAGGTTCCTGTGTTTACTGCTGTGCTAGCTATTGCTATCATCCTGTTCCAGTTTCCTCGTTGCCGACCTCTGCTTGTTTCCTGACTTCGCTACCTGCCGCCTGCCTCGGACCCCTGCTTGTTTCCTGACTTCGCTCCCTGCTGTTCCTGCCACTGGGATCCACTTCAGCCAAAGTCCAATCCTTGACAGAATAAACAGGACCTACCATGGATTCCGCCGGAACAGACCTGGCCCAGGCTCGGACACTGCAGGACTTACAACGTATCATGGTTGGTTTCCAAGAACAACAAGGACACCTTATCAAACGTCTTGGTCACGTGGAAGAACAGGATACCCTCCGGAAAGAACGGGATGCCCGCCAGGTAGAATGTGAATGCCCGCTGGGAAGAATGTGTCGTCCGCGCGGAAGGATGTGCCCTCCGCTCAGAGGAACGAGCTGCCGCCGCAGAAGCTGAAAACCGTGAACTATGTGCAGCTTTAATCACCGCATCTGTTCAAAAGACTCTGACTGTGCAAACTGTGCCCCGTGTAACCCTTCCGGAAAAATTTGGAGGAAAAAGACAATCTTTTCTGGATTTCCTTAATCAATGCAGACATGTGTTCAAGCTTCAGCCTACCATCTATAATACCAACGAAGCCAAGGTTGGACTGATCATAACCCTGCTCAAGGATGAGGCCCTTGCTTGGGTCTCCCCTATGTTAGAACAGGATAGCCCACTACTAAGGGACCTGGAGGAGTTCATCGATGCCATGAGTCTTATTTTTGATGACCCAAATCGTAGTGCAACCGCTGAGGCAACTCTGAACAATCTTCGTCAAGGAAGACGCTCGGCAGCTGAGTACGCCGCTGAATTTCGCAGATGGGTTAACGATACTGAGTTAACAGTATATCATTTTCGGCAGGGTCTCTCGGAGCAAGTTAAAGACGAACTAGCCCGGGTCGAGACCCCAGAGAGATTTCAGGACTTTGTCCGTTTATGCATCCAAATTGATCGCAGGCTTACGGAAAGACGATTGGAGAGACAGGGGTTCATGCCAAGCAGCCCCGGGTTTAGAGATGTCAGTACCCCAAGACGTTCCAGGGAGACTGAGGAGGAGCCGATGCAAGTAAATACACTGCGGGGACCCATCTCAACCGGGGAAAGGAATAGACGCCGAACAGAAGATCTCTGTTTATATTGCGGAAACGATGGGCACTATCTCGCTGATTGCCCAAACAAGTACAGGCAGTCTTCTTTCCAGAGCCCTAGAAGAAATCAGCTGCACGCTATTTCAAAAACTGTTCTCTCTGCTTCTCAAAGGAAAGATAACCCTCCTTCGCTACACCCTCACCTCCTGGTTCCTATTATAATCGAGGAAGGAACACATCGTTTTTCAACCACAGTAATGGTCGACTCAGGGGCGGCAGGGAATTTTATGGACATAGAATTCGCCAAGAACAATTTGGTATCATTTGTAGCCAAGGAATCGCCAGAAAGGATGGAAGTCGTTCTCCCTTGAGCTCTGGACCTGTTACCCATGAAACCAGTAACTTAACACTAATCATGGAGCCCAATCACCAGGAGAAGATTTCATTTGGTCTCATTCCATCACCTTTGTTTCCAGTGATTCTGGGAATTCCATGGCTCATGATCCATAACCCACTAATCGACTGGAAGACCAAGACACTCACGTTTCCCTCGGAGCACTGTCAGCTAGCCTGTCTACCTAAAACTCCTATACCAGAGTGTGTAGGAATACATAAGATTTCATCGTCTCAAGAAAATCTTCTGCCGGCTCCTTACTCTGAGTTTTTAGATGTGTGTGACAAGAAGAACGCGGATACGCTTCCCCCACATCGCTCTTATGACTGTCCCATTGAATTATTACCGGGTGCTGCTATTCCGTTTGGAAGAATTTATTCCCTCTCAGAACCGGAATTGAAGGTCCTCAATGACTACCTACAGGAGAACCTATCAAAGGGTTTTATCCGACCCTCTACTTCTCCAGCAGGCGCTGCGCTCTTCTTTGTGGGAAAGAAAGACGGTTCTCTACGCCCCTGCATTGACTATCGGGAACTAAATAAGATAACGGTGAAGAACAGGTACCCATTACCTCTGATTCCTGAACTATTGGAAAGAATTCGGTCAGCCAAAATCTTTACCAAATTAGATCTCAGAGGAGCGTATAATTTGGTCCGCATTCGACCCGGTGACGAATGGAAAACAGCCTTCCGAACCCGTTATGGGCACTATGAATATCTGGTGATGCCTTTCGGACTCTGTAATGCCCCTGCTACCTTCCAGCATTTAATCAATGATGTCCTCCGAGAGTTATTGGACCAATTCGTAGTAGCATACCTGGATGACATCCTAGTATTCTCAGATAACATCATGGATCACCAGAGACATGTCCGAATTGTCCTTGAGCATCTCCGTAAGTACAAATTATACATCAAGTTAGAAAAATGCGAATTCGAAAAAACCAGCATGCAATTTCTCGGTTACATCATCTCTCCCGAGGGTTTGAGTATGGACCCAGGCAAGATTCAAGCCGTGGTGGAATGGCCAATCCCTCGGAATGAAAAGGACATTCAGAGATTTGTGGGTTTTGCCAATTTCTATAGACGTTTTATTAAAAATTTCTCTGGCATTATTGCCCCAATCACCCAACTCACACGGAAGGAATTCCCCTTCAAATGGTCTCCTAAAGCGGATGCGGCATTCCAACAATTGAAGTCACTCTTCACATCTGCCCCTATCCTCATCCATCCAAATCCAGAATTACCATTCATCTTGGAAGTGGATGCATCCGACTCCGCTGTTGGGGCCATTCTGTCACAAAGAATTGGACCCAAGATGCTCCTTCATCCATGTGCCTTTTATTCATACCAAATGTCAACAGCTGAACGAAATTATGACATTGGAAACAAAGAACTCTTGGCTATAAAAGCTGCATTCTCTGAGTGGAGACATCTACTGGAGGGGGCCAATCACCCAATTACGGTCTTTACGGATCACAGGAACTTAGAATTCATTCGATCCGCAAAGAGACTGTCTGCGCGACAAGCCAGGTGGGCTCTCTTCTTTGCAAGATTTCAGTTCCACATCTGCTACCGCCCTGGCTCCAAGAATGGAAAAGCCGACGCCTTGTCACGGTCCTTTCCTAATCCTAGTTCAGACAAAGAGCAAGAAGAAACTATTCTTCCAAAAAGAATTTTTTTGGGCGTCACATTCTCCGCAGATCTCCTCACATGAATAAAGGGAGCCTACTCAAATGACTCTTTTCTTAAAAACCCTCCTCTGGAAGCAGAACTATTTCTATGTGATGGTCTCTGGAATTGTAAGGATCGTCTGTTCGTCCCTAAGGAGGTAAAATTAGAGGTGCTCCAATTAATGCACGACTCCCGACCCGCTGGTCACCCAGGTGTCCTCAAGACACAGGAACTGTTGTCTCGCTCTTTTTGGTGGCCTAAATTAGCACAAGATGTTAAAGACTATGTCCTCTCCTGTGAGACTTGTGCGAGGACCAAGACCCCTCGAGCATCACCTGTGGGTTTACTGCAGCCTCTTCCGGTTCCAACTCGTCCTTGGGGGTCCATATCAATGGATTTTATTGTTGACCTGCCCCGATCAAGTGGACATAATACCATCCTGGTAGTGGTGGATCGACTTACAAAGATGGCTCACTTCATTGCAGCACTGAATCTTCCTTCTGCAGACCAGACAGCCAAGTTGATTGTGAAAGAGGTGTTTCGGCTTCACGGGGCTCCTGATGAGATCATATCCGATAGAGGGTACAATTCACTTCAAAATTTTGGAGGACCTTCTGTTCCTCTCTAGGAATTCGTTTAAATTTATCGTCTGGCTATCATCCACAATCCAATGGCCAGACAGAAAGGACCAATCAGACTTTGGAACAATACTTACGATGTTTTGTTTGTCATCTCCAGGATGACTGGATTGATTTCCTACCATTAGCTGAGTTTTCATACAACAATTCACATCATTCTTCGACTCAGAAGAGCCCCTTTTTCTCAAATTATGGATTTCATCCAACCTTTATTCCTCGTTTTCCATCTTCGGGCCCCATTCCGGCAGTTACAGAGAAACTGGAGACTCTGCGAGACATCCTGGAGACCCTCAAAGAGACACCTCGTGAGACTCAAGTAAAGTACAAAAGAGCAGCAGACCAACACCGCAGACCCTCCCCAGAATTTCAAGTCGGGGATAAAGTCTGGGTTTCTACAAGAAATCTACGTCTAAAGGTTCCAACCATTAAATTGGGCCAAAAATACATCGGGCCATTTCGCATCTCAGCACTAATAAATCCAGTGTCCTTCAGATTAGAGCTTCCTGAGACCATCAAAATACACCCTGTGTTTCATTCTTCTCTGCTGAAACCTTTCCGTGAGAATCCATTTCCTGGACGGAGACTTCCTCCCCCTGAACCCGTCCTCGTGGATAACGGAGAGGAATTCATTGTGGAGAGAATTTTGGATTCCAGGTTACACCGAGGGAAACTACAGTACCTGGTTCACTGGGGGGGCTATGGCCCAGAGGAAAGGTCTTGGGAACCCAAAGATTTTGTACATGCTCCGCGACTAGTCAAAGCTTTTCACCGGAGATATCCAGACAAGCCTAGCAAGGATCGTCCGGAGAACGCTCTTGGGAGGGGGGAGTAATGTCATATTCTCTAGCCTGCTGTTCCCATGCTTGGCCACCGGGACTGCTGCCACTCTCAATGTCTGGTTCTAGCCTGCAGTACCTATATTTGCCCACCGGGAGTGCTGCTGCTAAACTAAGGAACATTCCAGACTCTGATACCTGACACCTCTGCACCTGTGCTCCACCTCTCAGCCTGCCTATATAAACCTCCCTTCCCTGTTCCTCTTTGCCTGTTTATACTGGTTCCTTAGCTTCTGCAAGGTTCCTGTGTTTACTGCTGTGCTAGCTATTGCTATCATCCTGTTCCAGTTTCCTCGTTGCCGACCTCTGCTTGTTTCCTGACTTCGCTACCTGCCGCCTGCCTCGGACCCCTGCTTGTTTCCTGACTTCGCTCCCTGCTGTTCCTGCCACTGGGATCCACTTCAGCCAAAGTCCAATCCTTGACAGAATAAACAGGACCTACCATGGATTCCGCCGGAACAGACCTGGCCCAGGCTCGGACACTGCAGGACTTACAACGTATCATGGTTGGTTTCCAAGAACAACAAGGACACCTTATCAAACGTCTTGGTCACGTGGAAGAACAGGATACCCTCCGGAAAGAACGGGATGCCCGCCAGGTAGAATGTGAATGCCCGCTGGGAAGAATGTGTCGTCCGCGCGGAAGGATGTGCCCTCCGCTCAGAGGAACGAGCTGCCGCCGCAGAAGCTGAAAACCGTGAACTATGTGCAGCTTTAATCACCGCATCTGTTCAAAAGACTCTGACTGTGCAAACTGTGCCCCGTGTAACCCTTCCGGAAAAATTTGGAGGAAAAAGACAATCTTTTCTGGATTTCCTTAATCAATGCAGACATGTGTTCAAGCTTCAGCCTACCATCTATAATACCAATGAAGCCAAGGTTGGACTGATCATAACCCTGCTCAAGGATGAGGCCCTTGCTTGGGTCTCCCCTATGTTAGAACAGGATAGCCCACTACTAAGGGACCTGGAGGAGTTCATCGATGCCATGAGTCTTATTTTTGATGACCCAAATCGTAGTGCAACCGCTGAGGCAACTCTGAACAATCTTCGTCAAGGAAGACGCTCGGCAGCTGAGTACGCCGCTGAATTTCGCAGATGGGTTAACGATACTGAGTTAACAGTATATCATTTTCGGCAGGGTCTCTCGGAGCAAGTTAAAGACGAACTAGCCCGGGTCGAGACCCCAGAGAGATTTCAGGACTTTGTCCGTTTATGCATCCAAATTGATCGCAGGCTTACGGAAAGACGATTGGAGAGACAGGGGTTCATGCCAAGCAGCCCCGGGTTTAGAGATGTCAGTACCCCAAGACGTTCCAGGGAGACTGAGGAGGAGCCGATGCAAGTAAATACACTGCGGGGACCCATCTCAACCGGGGAAAGGAATAGACGCCGAACAGAAGATCTCTGTTTATATTGCGGAAACGATGGGCACTATCTCGCTGATTGCCCAAACAAGTACAGGCAGTCTTCTTTCCAGAGCCCTAGAAGAAATCAGCTGCACGCTATTTCAAAAACTGTTCTCTCTGCTTCTCAAAGGAAAGATAACCCTCCTTCGCTACACCCTCACCTCCTGGTTCCTATTATAATCGAGGAAGGAACACATCGTTTTTCAACCACAGTAATGGTCGACTCAGGGGCGGCAGGGAATTTTATGGACATAGAATTCGCCAAGAACAATTTGGTATCATGTGTAGCCAAGGAATCGCCAGAAAGGATGGAAGTCGTTCTCCCTTGAGCTCTGGACCTGTTACCCATGAAACCAGTAACTTAACACTAATCATGGAGCCCAATCACCAGGAGAAGATTTCATTTGGTCTCATTCCATCACCTTTGTTTCCAGTGATTCTGGGAATTCCATGGCTCATGATCCATAACCCACTAATCGACTGGAAGACCAAGACACTCACGTTTCCCTCGGAGCACTGTCAGCTAGCCTGTCTACCTAAAACTCCTATACCAGAGTGTGTAGGAATACATAAGATTTCATCGTCTCAAGAAAATCTTCTGCCGGCTCCTTACTCTGAGTTTTTAGATGTGTGTGACAAGAAGAACGCGGATACGCTTCCCCCACATCGCTCTTATGACTGTCCCATTGAATTATTACCGGGTGCTGCTATTCCGTTTGGAAGAATTTATTCCCTCTCAGAACCGGAATTGAAGGTCCTCAATGACTACCTACAGGAGAACCTATCAAAGGGTTTTATCCGACCCTCTACTTCTCCAGCAGGCGCTGCGCTCTTCTTTGTGGGAAAGAAAGACGGTTCTCTACGCCCCTGCATTGACTATCGGGAACTAAATAAGATAACGGTGAAGAACAGGTACCCATTACCTCTGATTCCTGAACTATTGGAAAGAATTCGGTCAGCCAAAATCTTTACCAAATTAGATCTCAGAGGAGCGTATAATTTGGTCCGCATTCGACCCGGTGACGAATGGAAAACAGCCTTCCGAACCCGTTATGGGCACTATGAATATCTGGTGATGCCTTTCGGACTCTGTAATGCCCCTGCTACCTTCCAGCATTTAATCAATGATGTCCTCCGAGAGTTATTGGACCAATTCGTAGTGGCATACCTGGATGACATCCTAGTATTCTCAGATAACATCATGGATCACCAGAGACATGTCCGAATTGTCCTTGAGCATCTCCGTAAGTACAAATTATACATCAAGTTAGAAAAATGCGAATTCGAAAAAACCAGCATGCAATTTCTCGGTTACATCATCTCTCCCGAGGGTTTGAGTATGGACCCAGGCAAGATTCAAGCCGTGGTGGAATGGCCAATCCCTCGGAATGAAAAGGACATTCAGAGATTTGTGGGTTTTGCCAATTTCTATAGACGTTTTATTAAAAATTTCTCTGGCATTATTGCCCCAATCACCCAACTCACACGGAAGGAATTCCCCTTCAAATGGTCTCCTAAAGCGGATGCGGCATTCCAACAATTGAAGTCACTCTTCACATCTGCCCCTATCCTCATCCATCCAAATCCAGAATTACCATTCATCTTGGAAGTGGATGCATCCGACTCCGCTGTTGGGGCCATTCTGTCACAAAGAATTGGACCCAAGATGCTCCTTCATCCATGTGCCTTTTATTCATACCAAATGTCAACAGCTGAACGAAATTATGACATTGGAAACAAAGAACTCTTGGCTATAAAAGCTGCATTCTCTGAGTGGAGACATCTACTGGAGGGGGCCAATCACCCAATTACGGTCTTTACGGATCACAGGAACTTAGAATTCATTCGATCCGCAAAGAGACTGTCTGCGCGACAAGCCAGGTGGGCTCTCTTCTTTGCAAGATTTCAGTTCCACATCTGCTACCGCCCTGGCTCCAAGAATGGAAAAGCCGACGCCTTGTCACGGTCCTTTCCTAATCCTAGTTCAGACAAAGAGCAAGAAGAAACTATTCTTCCAAAAAGAATTTTTTTGGGCGTCACATTCTCCGCAGATCTCCTCACATGAATAAAGGGAGCCTACTCAAATGACTCTTTTCTTAAAAACCCTCCTCTGGAAGCAGAACTATTTCTATGTGATGGTCTCTGGAATTGTAAGGATCGTCTGTTCGTCCCTAAGGAGGTAAAATTAGAGGTGCTCCAATTAATGCACGACTCCCGACCCGCTGGTCACCCAGGTGTCCTCAAGACACAGGAACTGTTGTCTCGCTCTTTTTGGTGGCCTAAATTAGCACAAGATGTTAAAGACTATGTCCTCTCCTGTGAGACTTGTGCGAGGACCAAGACCCCTCGAGCATCACCTGTGGGTTTACTGCAGCCTCTTCCGGTTCCAACTCGTCCTTGGGGGTCCATATCAATGGATTTTATTGTTGACCTGCCCCGATCAAGTGGACATAATACCATCCTGGTAGTGGTGGATCGACTTACAAAGATGGCTCACTTCATTGCAGCACTGAATCTTCCTTCTGCAGACCAGACAGCCAAGTTGATTGTGAAAGAGGTGTTTCGGCTTCACGGGGCTCCTGATGAGATCATATCCGATAGAGGGTACAATTCACTTCAAAATTTTGGAGGACCTTCTGTTCCTCTCTAGGAATTCGTTTAAATTTATCGTCTGGCTATCATCCACAATCCAATGGCCAGACAGAAAGGACCAATCAGACTTTGGAACAATACTTACGATGTTTTGTTTGTCATCTCCAGGATGACTGGATTGATTTCCTACCATTAGCTGAGTTTTCATACAACAATTCACATCATTCTTCGACTCAGAAGAGCCCCTTTTTCTCAAATTATGGATTTCATCCAACCTTTATTCCTCGTTTTCCATCTTCGGGCCCCATTCCGGCAGTTACAGAGAAACTGGAGACTCTGCGAGACATCCTGGAGACCCTCAAAGAGACACCTCGTGAGACTCAAGTAAAGTACAAAAGAGCAGCAGACCAACACCGCAGACCCTCCCCAGAATTTCAAGTCGGGGATAAAGTCTGGGTTTCTACAAGAAATCTACGTCTAAAGGTTCCAACCATTAAATTGGGCCAAAAATACATCGGGCCATTTCGCATCTCAGCACTAATAAATCCAGTGTCCTTCAGATTAGAGCTTCCTGAGACCATCAAAATACACCCTGTGTTTCATTCTTCTCTGCTGAAACCTTTCCGTGAGAATCCATTTCCTGGACGGAGACTTCCTCCCCCTGAACCCGTCCTCGTGGATAACGGAGAGGAATTCATTGTGGAGAGAATTTTGGATTCCAGGTTACACCGAGGGAAACTACAGTACCTGGTTCACTGGGGGGGCTATGGCCCAGAGGAAAGGTCTTGGGAACCCAAAGATTTTGTACATGCTCCGCGACTAGTCAAAGCTTTTCACCGGAGATATCCAGACAAGCCTAGCAAGGATCGTCCGGAGAACGCTCTTGGGAGGGGGGAGTAATGTCATATTCTCTAGCCTGCTGTTCCCATGCTTGGCCACCGGGACTGCTGCCACTCTCAATGTCTGGTTCTAGCCTGCAGTACCTATATTTGCCCACCGGGAGTGCTGCTGCTAAACTAAGGAACATTCCAGACTCTGATACCTGACACCTCTGCACCTGTGCTCCACCTCTCAGCCTGCCTATATAAACCTCCCTTCCCTGTTCCTCTTTGCCTGTTTATACTGGTTCCTTAGCTTCTGCAAGGTTCCTGTGTTTACTGCTGTGCTAGCTATTGCTATCATCCTGTTCCAGTTTCCTCGTTGCCGACCTCTGCTTGTTTCCTGACTTCGCTACCTGCCGCCTGCCTCGGACCCCTGCTTGTTTCCTGACTTCGCTCCCTGCTGTTCCTGCCACTGGGATCCACTTCAGCCGAAGTCCAATCCTTGACAGTCGGTCACAAACTCAACTCTCGCCTTGTTCACTTTTCTCTGCCACCTCTCGATCACCTTCACACTTCGAACTGCTATCTAAACTTCCCACAGAGCAGTCTCTGACCAAACTAGGGCTGGATCCACGAATTCCCTCAACACCTGCATTATTTCCCTTTGCATCCACTGCATCAAATCAATCGACTGAATCGACGTTAAGTCATTACCCCCGATATTCAACACCAACACCCTCGGTCACCCATGCACATATTTTCTCCTCCATAAGTCTAGAACCAGCTGCAACAACTTCAAACCCCTAGCTCCCATCCAACTAATTCCAATGGAAGTTGGACTGTCCACAAATCCAGGCTTCATATATAATACAAACAACACTACTTTATGCATGGTCTGACATAGCTCCTGAACCTTGACTAGGACCACCTTCCTACACGCATTATGGCTTTGTCACTTATACCTAACTTTACTACTTCATACGCTGACCCTATCCTGAAGGAATGTGAACTCACCTTTAAATTGCCCAAACCCAATCTAGTGACCCACTTCCCTTTGCCACACTGATCAGTTTTAGACTGCCATATCAGGAAACTCAAACACCCCTTACGCATCACTATATCCTCAATCCTCAAACCACCTTCACCCCTTCTGGACTCGCACACCAATTAACTTACCCTAATAGTCCTGAGAAAGGCTAACTAAATTGCTGCAACAAACCACTTGGCCTCGAATGCAGACCAACACATGACTTCCGTCACCCCCACAAGCTTCCCCACCATGTCAACTGAGATTGGTAGCCTGTTATCCTTCTTATCCTTCTTAAAAAACTGTGTCTTCCACCCAGAAACCACCCTTCGAACCATGAAGTCCTTAGTTACATTTTTAACTCCCCAAAATCTGAAGAAAAAGGCTTACCCTGCCATCCATCTCTCCTCAAAGCCGCTGGACTCCCTTCACCCTTCATCCTGCATGCTCAGTGACTCAAGGCACAATTGCTCCCTGGAACCTTCCCCGGTTTGGGCTCTTACCAGCTTCGCTCTATCATCACCTGACACAAAACTCAACCCTTCTCCCCAAGCCCTCAAATAAGCGGAGCACATAACCGGCTCCGCTCCTGGAACCAGCGCCCTGAATACTGCGAACTGAAAATGAGACAACGCCTCTGCAATGTTGTTTTTCATCCCTGGCATGTGCTTTGAACTAGATATTAACGTCTAAACAATAAAGCACAAACATCTGGAGCAGCCTCATCACAAGCAGGGAATAAAAATGACTTCCCTGTTAGCCAGCTCTTCTCCCCACAGAACCCCTGCCACAACCAACAGGAATAGTTTCCGAAATGTCAAATTGGTAAATAAACTGTAAATAGTTTGATCTGCTGACTGCACCTGTTCCCTCAGAGTCAGTTTTCAGTCATTGCAACTCCCCAGAAATTCCCCCCAAACCAGTAAATCTTCCCCGATATCTTTTGTGACCCTGATTAAGTTACGCGCCATCTTAACACCTGCCATGGTATATGCCAGCCACTGACAAACAACCGTCCCATGGGCAGCACCCACACTGTAACATTCAGGTGCCCTAACAATGACTGGAACTGCATGAGTGTGTACTTCTTCAAAACCACAAACATGCGCACCAACTCCTTCACTTCCGCCAACTTCCTTGCGGGTGACCTGTAAAAGATCCATTGCGTGACAATTTCGATTCCCAGGACTGAAAGGCACAACTCTCGACCCTGCCTTTCCGACAATAGGAAAATGGCCAAATAGTGATACACAGAGTGCAGCCATGCCACATCTCGCAGAGCCCACTCCAGAAAGGAATCAAAAAATAAAAAACAGGACACAATAAGACCACACAAATTTCACCCTCAAAGCAACAGATGAAAACAAGAGGTGAGCACTGTAAGGGAAAGGCAAACTCCATGTCCACCTTGGCCATCAATGCCCTTGCTACTCTTACAATCTCTCACGCCCTATCAAACGACCCATACTGTACCCTACACAGATCCCGATATATGCCATGTTCACCGACTGACCGTCCGAAAGGATAGGTGGTAAATAAGCCGAAGGAATCCTGGTTCATTTTTTGGGGACCACCCCCAGAGGAGAAATACTCAGCCCTTCTAGCTGGGAAAATTGGAACGGCTTACCATTCTACCGAATTCCGCCTTACTCTACATTTTTTCCTAATCACCTCCACGTGCCTCTCTAAAGATCTAAGATTCTTAACACAAGGAGGCACCAGTACCTCCCTGTAGGGGATCGTAAATCCTTTCCGAGAGCCCCCTCATTAATACCCGTCATTACCCTATTAACGTAGCATACGAGCCAAGGTGCCATCTTTCATGTGCTCACCGGTGTCCTCACCTTTTGTTACAGCCTTGCCACCTGCTCCCCACTTAACGCCTGACTTGCCATTCTTCTAACACTTGTTTCCTGGGTGGGAACCTCCGCACCCACTACACTTATGATGGAACTGACAGCTGAGCTCCCACTTACAATGGATCTTCTTTAAAATGCCAACACATGTCCTTACGCCCCGTGGCCGACTTCCCTGTGTACTGAACTCTACCAGCCCCACCCTGAAAGGAAAATGACACAAATCCATCTCTTTATTGTCCTAATGTCATCGCTTCTGGACCTCCATCCTCTGGAAGACATCCCTATCATACTTCACCATGCAGTGCCGCCATAAAGCTTGCAAGCGTCAAATTGTGTCCACATATTTAATCAACTCAGAGCTCCTCTCAGGCGCCTTCTCCCCCACTACGCTAGCCAAGGTCGCTAACGCCTGCAACTGGCCCCCAAGTGACATCTGTGTGCCTTTTTTTCTCTTTCTCATCTAACTTCGCATACTTCTTCAGCTTTGGAGGCTCTTTGTAATCAGGGAGCAACGTCAGAATATCTATGTTCTCCTCCTTCCATATCTTTTCTTTTATCGCCTGTACCAAATGCACCCCTAACAGGCTTGTCAGTTGTCCCACAAAGATAAGAGCCATGAAAGCTCCTCTCCACTATCTTTAGCTCCCATTTCCTCGCTCGACGCGCTGCTGTATACCATCTTCCCCGGGCCACCACCCCCCTTTGCCTTCTGCCATCACTGTAGACCCCCCCAACAATTGACCATCCAAGCTTGAACCACCCCACTGAATGCCCTGACTGCCATCCCGTGCCTCCTGAGCCACTTGCGCCACCCTTCCCATCCAGACCTGTTCCACATTAAAGTCTGGACCCCTCGCCCCACTGACCCAACAACTCCCTGTACTGCCACCCTGACCCCATGGCACCATGAAATCCTTGAACACACAAAATAGTCACTCCTGCCCCAAAACTCACAGCGTTCACCGCCTCTGCCTGTGTCAGTGCCTGCTGCTGCACCCCCATTTCTCCTATCCCTGAAAATAATCTACCTGCTGCCATCCCATCATACCCGCTGCCTTTGCGTGGCAATCCTCCTTCCCCACCACTACTTCCTCTTGCCAACTGTCCCAAGCCACTTCTCTACCCTGGATGCCACTACACCCTTCGCCGCCCTTGTCAGCCTCACCTCAAAGTTCTCTATTAACCACCCTTACCACCGAATGCCGGCTACCCACTCTCCTGTCTTGACCTCGTGCCTGCTGCCTCCCACAGTCTTTTATCCTCTTCATGCTGCCCGGCTTAGTTGGGCGCCAGCCTTGGACGCTTTACCTGTACCTGGGTTGAGATACTCTGGTGGGGGGGACTGCCTACATCTCCGCACCTCCACTTTCCTCATCCCCACAGGCAGATGCTCATCTTCCAGACTAGGGCCTGCAGCCTCACACAGGCCTGCGCTGCCGCTTCCCACCAAAATCCCATCTTGCATTGCTTACTTCCTCCGCCGCCTGGTAAGAGCACCAGAGGGCGCTGCAGCCCTTCCTGTGCTACCTTTAACTCCCACTGACCCATTTCCACCATCCTCTCCTGCCTCCAGGCCCTCCTTCCTGCCAGCAGTCTCCACCTGGACTTCCCCCCGCGGCAGCTGCACCAGAGCCCAGGATCCACTGCAGGAGCCAGGCCACACCTCTCTTCTCTGCCTCTGCTCGTAGACCGCACATCCAGGCTTCTTCAACGCTGTCCGCCACCGCTGTTGCCTCGGCCCTAATCCTGAAAGGAAAGGATTCTCCGGCGCGTGGTTGTCACTGAGGAAGCTAAGGGCGAAACGCGTCTGACAAACTTTGGGCATCACAGGCCACCGTATTGAGGCGTTGTAGCTTCATCCGGCTTGGAGGCAGCACTGCGACTGACGCGCATGCGCGAGAGGTGAACGCGGAAGTTGTGGTGAGGAGAACAGCAGAGGGAGAGACCTGGTCTGTGCACAAGCACCAGAAGACCACCCATTGCTGACACATCCTTGCATTGCTGAATCACCTCTAAGAAACTCTGGCAGCAGGACTCCATCTTTTTATGTGGGACTGAACTATACCATTCATCTTAATACAGTTGGCGCAACTATTCTTTTTTCTTCGACCCTCATCCTGCTGCTCCACCGCTGGCCTTGCCGCCAGGATTCTCATCTGGTCTGCGTCTGCTTTTTACTTCAAATTGGTCCGGATGAGGAAGAGGTAGGTGCAATCTTTGGCCCCTGCCTATATATACCCTTCCTTCAATCCTCCCCCCCTTCTTCCTCCAATCAAATCTTACCCTAACTCGCCCCCCTTCCGCTAGGCCCTCTGGGCTTTTCTGAATGATAAATTAAATGTAATTAACCTTGTGCTGTTTGCACAAGTTTTGACTCCGCTTTGTAGCTAGGAGACTTTATCATAAATAAATCTTCCTTTGCAATTCCATCCCAGCGACCCAGCCAGGGCTGAGCCAACAAAACTCCAGGCCTCGGTCCAAGACTCCAGCACTGTCGTCCACCTCAAGAAGAGTAGCAGCTGCTTGGTCCCTCATCCAATTAACAGCCATTAATCAAGACAGCTACGCCTTACTGCACACTGCGGTGGCTAGGAATACGCCATGGATGTGCCTCAATTGTGAGCAACCAACACACTCTATTAACCTCATTAAATCATTGCAGGATTTCCAACAGTGCAGAGTTCTTCTTTGTAACTTTGTTCTCCATGTGCTTTTTCTTCTTCTCCTAGATAAACACACTGTAAAACAAGTGGAATAAGTGTGCGTGGGAAACAAATTGCCTGCAAAAGGCAGATCCCTGTCGACATTTTGGATGTGATAAACGCATCTGGTTCTCGTTTCACATTTAATATGGTCCCTTCCCCGAAGGTTTCTCTTTCTAACACTTTATTTTCTGCCATGTAACTTCTGACCTTTTCGCAGATCTCGGATGAGAACAAAGTCGGGTCTTGTACAGCTGTTGTTCTCTGTCAAGAATGCACAATGTTTTCTACCATGCACAGGGCTTTTTTTCCGCTTTCTTACGGGCGGTGGCAGCTGAGGTGTTGGGGGCTCATTACTTAAAGAAGCAGATCCCCTGCAATGTTTTATGTAGATGGGAAGCAGGGGGTCTCTGGAGCTGGTTCCGGATATACTTACCGGGGAAGGTTCCGATGTGTTCCTTCACTCTTGGACAGGAGTGGGCAACTCTAGTTCTCAATGGCCACCAACAGGTCAGGAGTTCAGGATATCCCTGCTTCAGCACACAAGGCTGAATCAGTGGCTTAGTCTTTGACTGAGCCACTGATTGAACACCTGTGCTGAAGCAGGGACGAATTGAGTCACCTGTGCTGAAGCAGGGACTAATTGAGTCACCTGTGCTGAAGTAGGGACTGATTGAGTCACCTGTGCTGAAGCAGGGATATCCTAGAAAGCTGATCTGTTGGTGGGGTGGGGGAGGGGGGGGGGTTGAGGACAGGAGTTGAACCCCCCTTGTTGTAGATGTATTCAGGGGGTAAGAGGCATGGAATCTCATGGACAAAGACTGAAGCATGACACAGAATAGGCTATTTACTGGGGCAGCTGCTCAGAAAAAAGATTTTACTTCCGGATGTATTTTTTTCTTCTTGATTTGATTCAGAGCAAATAAAATAAAAGGGATATGTGGCCCCACGATTCATTGCAATGGGCTCTGGCAGTAAATGAGTTAAACACTTATGCAGACATTTTTGCGTATTTTAATTGCACTGGAGGTGGATTTGAAGGTGGACCAGAATCTAATTATTTAATTAGACCATGATTGCTAACTAATATATTAAATCTGTATGGCATTTTAGGCATCTAATTGGCATTTAATAGATTTTCTGAGACACGCTAATTAGATATTAATCGACTTAGTAATTGCAATCACCCTTTTGCTGCTATTAATTGATATCTAATTAGCTTGCTATAGGCTACTTGTAAAAAATAGTTTTATTGGGAAAATAATTGCATTTTCTTAATCAGGTGTATTGTTTATTTTTTGGTCATTTGCTTTATAATGTTAATAAATAATGTTGGTGGGTTTTAATAAATTGAACAGTTATTGATTAAATTGATGATTGATTAAATAGGCAATAATTTCCCATGTCGGACATACAAACATTATAATGCATGAATTAAACTGTTACCCTTTCCATGATCTATGGTTTTATATATCTTACAATATATCCCCTGTATCTCTAACATAAGAATTGTATCTGGTCAGACCCAGGCCATACGTGGAAATAGCACGAGGAAGGATACTCCAGAAAAGTGGACAATACAGGAAGTAGCCCAGTTTTATCAAAGTAAAAAAAAACCCATTGTTTTCTAAATATTTTTTGATGAATAAGTCTTGTGCATTCTTATAAGCATCAACCAAAGAAGTGTGGGGCTGTGCTGGTCCTTTCTTCCGTGTAGTAACAAAGGATGGAGAGGAGGTAGGGGTATGATATTTTTATTGGTATCATAAAAGGTATCATACCCCTACTCCCTATCCTATATATATCACTTGTGAGTACATTCACATGTCTTAGACAGGTCTGCACCCCTGCCTTTCAATTATTATCACCTAGCATACAGTGCTCCCACTGCAGCAAGGGTTTCTGGGAAATTATATGCAAATGAGCACACAATGTGTCACCTTTTGCCTGGAATATCCATTCACATGGAGCCCATTTAAGCAGATGCATCGCCGTTCACACTGCTTTTAAGCACAGCATGGGGCCAGCAAAGCAAGTCAAACCACTCGCAGACATGTTTCAACCTTGATGGATATCATCAGTGTGAGGTTGGTTTATACTTGCCTTGCAATATGTCTAGGCTGGGTAGGTTTACCATTACATTTTAAATTATGATGGGTGAAAAAGGCAACACAAACCTCCACCGTTAGCATATAGCCAATAAAGAATATCACATAAAAAGGAAACCAATTTTATATATTAGATTTATTGAAGACAAATATCAAAGGGAGAGCAATATTTGTCTTTGCCGTTATTCACACAGATTGTGCACTACGGCAATCTAATAAACGAGCTCTAGTGCTGACTGAGTGATTCTTAACTGTGAATTTTTTGGCAGGGTTACTAATAATGAAAGTCTCCCAGTTGCAAAAACTTGCACCAGATCACGAGCAGTCAACTCAAGAGCATCGAGAGCTTCAAACAGGCCAAGTTTTCATTCCGGATTCAGTACAGGTGGCTCAATTTGTGATCCAGTCGAAGACCTGTGCTGAAGCAGGGATAACCTGAAAACCTGACCTGTTGGTAGCTCTCGGGCACGGGAGTTGGCCACCCCTGCACCAGATTAATCAGGAAAGAAAAATTTCACTGACTGATACATTTCCTCAAACAACTGATTCTCATTTATTTCAAACTTCCCATTGTCCTTAAACTATTGTAGCAGTCCAACATATCTGTTATACAACAAATGCAGATGGATTTTCAGCTCACTATAATGTATACAGTACTGTACATTCAAAATCTACTTGAAAATGCAATTTTAATCACCGGAATCTTTGCAGAATGTTCTTCTTATTTAGGCATGAACTTCTATAAGTTCTAACATGTCATGAAATGAACGTAACTGTATTTTCCATGCTTTTCCCTGCAGCTAAGCCTTTAGATCTCAATCTGCAAAGCTCTACAATGTGAATCAAACAAAGACACGCAGAACAGAAAATGCTAAGCAATGTGTTTTTTTTTTACTTTCCCTTTTTATCTCACTTGAACGACAATCAGGAGAAACTCTTGTTTCAAAGAGAGAGCGGGTTCAATAGATGCGGGGTGCAAAGGGAGATCAAACTGAGAAACAGCAATGGCATTACCGGGAAAACAAATGAATAAAGTGAAACGTGGTGCTCTGTATTCCCCTTACTCATTTGAAACCCAATTTCTGTCCTTGTACTGTACAGGACGTTGCTGCTTAATTTGTCCTCCCCGCGGAGATCTCTTCCTGAGATTTGGTAGGGGTGTAGAAGGGAGAAGACTTAATGCAATCAATATCATAGATGTGCTTTTTTTTTTTTTTAAATAAATCAGTTCTGTAATATTAGATAATACTTACTACCATGTTTATTTTAAAATTCAACTGAATGCCATTTTAAACAGTTTTAATATACTGGGCATCTTTTAATTTCTCTAGCAGGTTTTAGCACATGTCCCCAGCAGTGTAAGCTATTTGTAACAGTTTCCTGTTTGTGAAAATTTCTGCCAATATTCCCAGCAGTTTGAGCGGCAAACTGTAACAATAGATTCTGTTATCGTAGTAATATAAGGATACATTGTATCTGCTGAGTTACACGCACTGAAGGATTGATTGAAACAGAAATGCGGTCATTTAGTGAACCCTGGGAAGCAGGATCACGAGAGAACAAATCGGTCGGCAGCTTAGGTAATTAGTTTCAATAAACGTAATTAAAGGTGGCCTATATTAAAGTTAAAATATTTGATTTTTTTTAAGCTGCTTGGATTGCATCTTTAAAGGCGTCTGATATAAAAAACATGAGTTATGGAGCATATACAATCTCCCGGGAAAATGACCTGTCATGCATCTGGACTACATGACACTGGCTTTACCGAGCTTGTACATTTCTTATAGCTCTAATGCAGGTCTGGGACCTTTCGTAAGTGGGCCAGTGGTCTGAAGGGCTTTAGAGGCGTTGAATGCTATTTGTTCGGAGTATTTCTGTGTCCCACATTTAATATTGTTTCTATAAAGAATGATTTGCGGCTCAACTGGGTGCATGGGAAATTAACGGTAGTATGGGTTTTGCCTTTTATGTTTCCTTGTCCATGCTTTCATTTCATAGAATTTATTGCCTTTTGCAGAAATTGGGACTCTATTTACTGCCTTTTTGGGCCAATATACTGTATATCACTAATTAGATTTTTTTTCGTGATGCATTAGAAAAACCAAAGTTCCTAGAAGAAAGAGCTCAATGTGTTGACACCTGAGATGATTTCCTTCTTAACTAGTACTTTCAGTAGTAGATGTAGTTATGTAAATGTTTTCAGGGGGATATGAAGGGAATTACCCAGAGGTGGCATTAGGTCTGACTCCTAAATCATAATTTATTTTTATTTATTTATAAAATATTTTACCAGGAAGTAATACATTGAGAGTTACCTCTCGTTTTCAAGTATGTCCTGGGCACAGAGTTAAGACAAATAATACATGGTTACAAATACAGTTACATAAGTGAACAGGGTATACATTATATACAAGACATTGCATGCACAGTTAAAGAAAATATATACTATGAGCGTATGAAACAGTTACAGACCAGATTAAAATGTGAGACAGCCTTAGATTTGAAAGAACTTAAACTGGTGGTGGATGTGAGAGTCTCTGGTAGATTGTTACAGTTTTGGGGTGCACGGTAAGAGAAGGAGGAGCAGACGGATACTTTGTTGAGCCTTTGGACCATGAACAGACTTTTGGAGTCAGATCTCAGGTGATAGGTGCTGCATGTGGTGGGGGTGAGGAGCTTGTTCAGATAGGCGGGTAGCTTGCCCATAAAGAATTTAAAGGCAAGACAGGAAAGGTGAACTTTGCACCTATAATATCTCAAAGCATTGGCCAGTGTCTTTTGTATACATGCAGCAAACTCCAGGTCCTCAGTGTGATCATGATCCAGTCCCAGTTTTGTAATTCCATTTGTTTGAGTAAGCTACTTTGGTGGAGCAGAGTAAGAACTGAAGAAAGACTGTCCCTGGGTGTTGACATTGGGTTAGTTTGCAGGTGTCGTGTTCATAGGGCTCATGTGCTCATTTACATAGTTACAGATTAGATGAAGTGGAAAAAAGACATATGTCCAGCCTATTTGTATTCCTTTACCCATAATCCTTTGTGTCCCTCTTTGGAGCAGGGACTCCCTTTCCTAAATGTTACTTTTATGTCTGAGCACTTCCTCCCTTTGTGTTATTTATATCTTGTTATTTATATGATTGTAACTGTTACTGCTGAGAAGCGTTATGTACATTAATGGTGCTATATACACTGGCGGCACACTTTATTCTTAGCTGGCTAGTGCCGCAAGCCGGGAGGTGTCCCGGCTTGCTCGTTTATTTCCCTCGGCGTGCCGCGCGTCATCGATGCACGGTCACGCTTCATCGGGAGCGTGCGCGCATGGCGCGCCTGCCCAGGGCTCCCCAAGGGAGCCCTGGTGTCCCGCGATGTGGGGGATTGCGGTGGGGGGCTCCAGGGGACCCGGCGGACACAGAGAGGGGAGGGGGAAGCCCTGATCGGAGGACCGATCCTCCGAGGCTCCGGCGCGCGCCCGGGACATCTCTGCGCGCACCCGGTTACTGTCGCGGCCGAGACCGGGCAAAGGTAAGAATAAACTCGGCCGCGACAGTAAATAAAGACATTCATTCATTGTTATTATTGAATGGCTGTCACCATTAACCTCTTTGTAGAAAGGTGAACAAGAGACCTGCCTTCCTTAACCTGCCTTTCCACTCAATGAGGGTACACTGCTCTACTAAACCAAGGCCAATATTGCTGTGCCTTTGGCCAATGTACTTTACTTATTTAACCTGTTGTGAAGACATTTTCCTTGCCCTGGAGAAGAGATCAGCTACAATCAGTTGATTGAAGTGGATCTCTTCTTGGGGACAAGGAAGATGTCTGCACTACATGTTAAATAAGTAAAGTACATTTTTCAACAGCAAAGAAACCCTAGCACAGCCACAATCCGGGACATTGTGCTACTCCTACTTATTTTGGGACAGTTACCACCACAAACCACAGAAATCCCAAGTGGCCTTAATACCAATGATGGTTCTAGTACCAGAGAATCCTGCATGTAGCACACTTACACTGTTGGGAACCTTTTGAACTGGATTATCTAAATTTGATCATTTTCAAGGTGCAGTCCCACATACAGTAGGACCATATTTAAGAGGTGAAATCTAGGTAATGGAGATTTAGGTAACGTTTTAAATGACAGTAGGTAAAAATGGTGAGCTGAAACTTGGGAGAGGTCTAACCTCACTTAGCTCCTTCTCATTTCTGTTTGATGTGTAACGCTGAACCTTACATTGGCTAAGTGCCCATCCCGCCCCCATCTCCTGATTGGTTCTCTAAAGATGCAGTCTGAGGACAGAGGAAACACTCAATTATAATAACCCTCCGTTCAAAGACCCCGATGAAAAGAAAAACTATTACATTCCAAGCAGTCACACATTTGCTATAAGCAAGATTCCCTTTGTTTAAGAAAGTCCGTTACTTTGCTAGCTTGTTTACAAAATGTTCTTTTTTTGATTGAGCTAAGTGCACAATATCTACATCATATGACAATGTTTTATACTTTGCCTGCCTCGGAAATGTACATCAAATGTATCACACCGCGCATCATTGTAACAGTTTGTTGCACATGCTGGGGGCGGGAATGTTGAATGATTGTCAGGATCCATTGAGGTGCTCCAATGTGAAAACAATATGCTTGATAGGTACACACAGCAACTTGCTCTGTTTACTTTATCCCCACAAAGAAAGGACTCCTGCAGACAGCTAATAAAACCTAATTGCCTTTTTGCTGAAGCAGGAAACGCATTCTGGATATTATTCCGGAGCTGTGAACAGCAAAACGATAACATTAGTATAATGTTCCCAGGTTGCACGTGGACGCCTCGGGTGTGTGTGCTTTATATTTTAGCTAATGCCTTTTCAGTTGCTGTTTTCCTTGATGTAATCTTACATTGCCTTTGGATGCAACATTTCTCAAAATAGAATTTTACTTTAAGCTGCATCAGCATCACTGCTGCACCCGCATGAGGGGCTTACTGTAGTACAAATACAGGCACAGTGCACCTGCCATTACCTATCATACTGTGTCACCTTTTCCTCTGTCTGTGGAAACAGGCCTCGTGGCTGCCACTTCCAATGAATGCCTTTCCCAGTAGCTGCCCCACCCAGTTTTAAGTGACAAAGACTTAGGTGGTTTGGCCACGTCTGCCGTATGGACATCACCAGATTACCACACCAGCGCCTCAACACCACACGACCCACAGGCTGGAAAGTGGACCGAAGTGCTCCAAAGAAAACGTGGTCGAACCAGGTGGCGCAAGATCTCAAACCGCTCCACTTCACAGAGCGGCCAAAGCCCAAAAAGCCGCCCTAAATCGAGATCAGTGGCGCGGAATCACTAGAGATGTACTGAACATCCTGCCGCTGGCCTCCACAATGCATTGCTCCTTACCTTATAAAAGATGAAGCAATGTCGTTTACGGAGTATATTCCATATATACCATACCTCACCCAGTAGCCACTTTTCCCACTGGCCACCTCACACAGTGGCTACCTTTCCCAGTGGCTGCCTTGAGAAAGCGCTCTGTGAAGCGTGAAACGTTGGTAGGACTCTCCATTGCCCTGTTTTTCCATGACCAATAAATAATATTTTTATGGGATACGCACCCTCCTTTCTACTTTTTTGATACCTACAGTAGTACTCTTCCAGTTTTTCTCCTTCTCTACTTGCCCATTGGCCATCTCTCCCAGAGGCCACCTTTTTCAGTGGCCGCCTTTCCCAGTAGCTGCCTCACCCAGTGGCCACTTTTCTCACTGGCCACTTTTCCCAGTGGCCACCTCACCAAGTGGCTACCTTTCCCAGCAGCTGCCTCACCCAGTGGCTACCTTTCCCAGTGGCTGCCTCGCTCAGTGGCTGTCTTGCCCCGTGGCCACATTTCTCAGTGGCCACCTTTCTCAGTGATCACCTTTCCCAGTAGCTGCCTCACCCAGGGGCTGCCTTGCCCAGTGGCCACCTCTCCCAGTGGCCACCTTTCCTAGTGGCCGCTTTGCTCAGTGACTGCCTCGCCCTGTGACTGCCTCGCCCAGTGACTGCCTCGCCCAGTGGCTGCCTAGCCCAGTAATAACCTTTCCTAGTGATGACCTTTCCCAGTCGCTGTCTTGCTCAGTGGCTGCCTAGCCCAGTAACCACCTTTCCTAGTGGCCACCTTTCCCAGTGGTCGCCTCGCCCAGTGGCTGCCTCGCCCAGTGGCCACCTTTCCCAGTGGCCACCTCTCCCGGAATCATTTCTGTCGAACTCTCAGGTTAACCCCTTAGCAGACAGAAGGAAAGTGGTGCAGGTATCTGGCTGCATTTGGGTTATAGATTGAAAGCCTGTAATCCCTTTTCCACCTGAGGCGGCTTTGCAATGCACGGCAGCTCCCTCTGGTAGTGAGGGGGTTAACTTTTCTAAACAAATATTTCTTGGACCATTTAACATTAGTGAAGCTGCAGTTTCTCTCTTTGGGTACATATCTGTAGGAAGTTCCTACAAATTCTTCCGCGGTTAAACCTGTAAAAGCCGCATGTTTCTCACATGCACATGGGGTTTCTGTAAAGGATAAACAGCACTCGCTGGCTGTGAAGAGGCTATAGCAGCGTGTGAGCCGTGTCCATTCCTCTGTTTGATTGTTTTTAATGAACTGAACAGCTTTTGGTTTGAAACCAAGCTTTCCAGGGGAAGCGGGTGGTAGATTACATGGGAGTTTGCCAAGAACATTATGTGCAGGTGTGCTACTGTATGTACCATTAATCTCTCTCTGGTTTGCATATTAACATAGACGGTGCATTAAGCTACAAATGTGCAGCTGTATAATGCAGTTGTTGTTATTATGGTTACTTGCATCCAGGTCTAACGTTAACGTAGCAATGTTTTTGCATTTGAGTCTCGACACAGAACACCTCATTTCTTATCTGTTTCTGGGAAAGGTTAGTGGAGATTTTCCAGCACAATGGGGAATTACCATGGCCATCTGTGGCATTATTGCCTGTAACCTAATCAATGAAGGGTGCTTCATACACTTGCTGTAGATCTGTCAGCCTTTTTGATATAGGAACAAAGGTAAACACATACCATTTGAGAAACGAGTTTGATACAACCCGTTATATATGTGTAAGCAATGTTATAGTTCCTATTTTCCATAGGATCACTGCACATGTTGGTCACTGAAAGAAGCCTCCAAGCTTATGTTGATGTAGATAGACCAGTCATTGAGCTAGCACAGCTTGCCAGGTTTCATACCGTGCGTCTTCCCCCAGGCACAGTGATACTATATGTTGATGCTCCAAGGATAGATCCAGTCGTGTAGGACTCCCAGCACAAAACCTAATTTAGGTCCTTATTTACTAAGCAGCACCATGCTCTATAAGTGATAGGGGCCAGAAAGTGTCTACAAGCACTAAAGGCATATGGCATATCACGGGTATAAGTTGCATAAATAGTACATATGGCCCTTAACTCCTTCAGCAAAGCATTTGTGTAATGTCATTATCTCTGCCGAGAAACAGAGCTGCCTCTGAGGTCGATCTTGGTGCAGTGGTTCAGGGTCAGCAAAGTGTTCTGGTGGCTATGACAGCATTTTCCTGGGTGCGATGCCTGGTGCCGGTGAAGCAGTAGCTGTCAGCGGTGATATCTCACATGAAGATGGGACCAGTGGCAGGGCTGGGTGCTGCAGTGTAGACCGGGAAGGACTAAACGTAAAAAAATGTATTGTATTGTATGTCTTTATTTATAAAGCGCCATTAATGTACATAGCGCTTCACAGTAGTAATACATGTGACAATCATATAAATAACAAATACAAATAACGGGCCACGGGAATAAGTGCTTCAGACATAAATGTCAATGTAAAGAGGGTTAAGGCTGCACTCCACAAATAAAATAAGACATACAGTTTACCTGTGCTGCTGGTTCAAGGAAGTACCTGCCAGGCAAAATCCAAAGTACACCCAGGAAAAAAGGGACCCAGCGCTCCACGGATTTCTAAATAAGAAATTTATTGTGCCACACATAATCCGTGGAGCGCTGGATCCCCTTTTTTCCTCAGACATAAATGTAACATTTAGGAAAAGGAGTCCATGCTCCGAGGAGCTTACAATCTAACTAGTATTAGTTTAAGGTTCACAAATGAATGGGATGTGTGATGCTTTTGCATATTCTGTTATATAAATAAACTGATAAACATGTAAGAGGTTATTATTTCAAGTGATATGTAAAAAATATTATGTAGTAACATGGAAATACATGTGAATGTACTATATTTCATGAATATGTGCAATAAGTATATGTGATTTTAATTTCTAGTAACATGACCGTAACTGTGACATAACATGCACATTTATTTACTATATACATTTATTAAAGATGATTATTATGGTTGAATTTGTGTAATTTTGTAGGATATGTATTGGGATGTTATCTCAGTAACATGCTGTGTGTTACATGTATTTAATGTTCCGGGTATGTGACTAGCAGATAATAGTGTTGTTAAAATGTTGACACGCTACCATTTCATTCGCTTACCTGCTGAAGACGGGCTCAGTGGCCGGGCTGGCCACGGTGTTACATGCGAGGATGGGCCTATAAGAAGGTAACATCAAAATATGTAACACTTAAAGGTCCAGAACAGATCCCTGCAAAAGCAAGGGAAGAGCATCGTCTGTTAGCACTCACATCCAAATGCGGTGAACTGATAATGTTATTTAAAACTTACATTTTAATATAAACCCTATATTAGAATAGTATGACAGACAAGCAGGGACGTTTAGACAACACAAAATATATTTAAAAATAAGTGAATCATATCACACATAGCTGTGAGAAATAAGTCACTCTCCCTATGTCTAACCGCTGAAGTGGTGAGTAGTGGGTGTTAGAAATGATGCCCTAAGAGAAATCCCTAGAATCGCTGAACATGTATTCTCAAACACAGAACTAAGACATCTTAGAGGTCATTACCTTCTCAGAACTATGGGTAGTATTGGTGGCTATGATAAGTTTGATGCTTTCACATACTGTATGTACATATACTGTCATATAAATACATTGATTGACATGCAGAGTGCCAATATTTCAGTAATATGTATAGAAAACTCAGTTGTATGTTATTCATAGTAACACTGAAAATCTGCTGTAATATTTTCTGGCCCTGGTATATGTATGGCTGTTTTATCTTTAATATAGCCTTCTGCTTATGATTGAATCTCTGATGTTGGTTTCATCAGTCTTTTGCTCCGTGTTCCTCCTTGCTTGGTTATATATTTTACAACGGCCCTGTTGTCTGATTTTATTTGTATATTTCCATCCATTACCTGGCTCTGGAAGGCTTCCTGTGCTTTCTGCACTGCCTTGAGTTCCTGCAGGTTTGGGTAACTGCTGTTCTTTGGCTGTCCAAGTACCTTGTGCCAGTAGGTCTCTCATCTGGGCTCCCCAACTTGTGCTGCTTGCGTCTCTAGTGATTGTAACCCTTTGTATCTGGTGTAACGTATGTCTCTTTAATAGGTTTTGGGCATTTCCCCACCATCTTAGTTCTCTCTTTGTGTGTGGGTATGTGTATATTTCTTGTTTTACATCCTTGGGATCTCCATTCCACCATTGTAAGAAATGTTGTTATAATGGTCTCATGTGTAGAAGTAAATTTTCCTAGGAGTCTCATACACTCTGCTGCTGAAGAGATGTTCACTGTTCTGAAGGTTTTTGTCTGGATTCCATGTCTTGGATCATTGAATATGGCAATCACACCTCTCCTTCTGCCGTGTGAAATTCTACTTCCAATAATATGTTGGTACTACTGCACCGACACACTTTATTCGAGCAAATACCCGGTATGTACCTGGCAGATACCTGGAATGCGCCGCTCCTCACCTCTGACAAGCCCCGTTGCATTTGCCTTCCCAGCCTGGGTTCATGCCTGGCTGATGGGCGGCTGATCTGTTAAATGATAATGATTAGGATTTAATAGGCTGCAATGCTTCGCGTGTCTACCAGATGGCATAAATTCATGAATTGTAATGCAGTATATATATATATACTGTGCATTATTGCAGCCAGCGGGAATAAAATGCTTCAATCCCTGCTTGGAAAATACCTCAATGCACTCGGGCAGAAAACAGTCACAAACCTCAATACACCCGGGTATACCCGAATTCGTGGGACTAGCCAAGCTCGAATAAAGTGTGTCGCCAGTGTAGTTTGCTTTTGCTTACGTTTATGATCCAGCCATGTTGTTCTAGAAAAGACAAGACCATGTTTCATTCTTGTAGCAGTTTTTCTTGTTTTTGTGATTTTTTCAAAATATCGTCTAGATATGGATAACTTTCCACGCCCCTTTTTCTTAATTCTGCTATCAATGGGGCTAATACCTTTGTAAACGTTGTGTGAGATGTTGCTAGTCCAAACGGCAGCACCGTATATTGGTAGTGTTCCTGATTTTTGCAAAATCTGAGGAATTTTTGATGTCTCTTTGCTATAGGGATTTGTAAATAGGCATCTTTTAGATCTATTAATATACTCCAATCGTTTGGTTTTACTTCTTGGATGATGATGTTTAGTGAAATAATTTTGAACTTTCTTACCTGTAAGTAGGTATTTATGGTTCTTAGATACAATACTACTCTGCAACCTCCTGAGGCTTTTTCTACCGAAAAGATCTTGGAATAAATCCCTTTTCTCCTCTGTTTTTGAGGAACCGTTGTTATTACGTTGGCCTGTAATAACTCCTTCAGGATAAAACTAATTTGTTTTATTTTTCTGTTTTGTGTGTGTATATTTTGTCTTTAAGAATACTGCTGCGGCCGAGTTTATTCGAGCATTTGCCCGTTCTCGGCCGCAGCAGTAACCTGGCGCGCGCCGGAGGGTGCCGGGCGCGCGCCGAAGCAGCGGAGGAGCGCCCTACGATCGGGGCACTCTCCCTCCCGCTGCCGGGTCCGCCGGGTCCCCCGAAACCCCCTGCCGCATCCCCCACATCGCGGGACACCAGGGCTCCCTCGGGGAGCCCTGGACGCGCGTGCAGGGGGCGCAGGCACCCGATGACGCGTGATCGCGCATCGGTGATGCGCGGCACGCTGAGGGAGTGCGGCTAGCACGCCGGGGCATCCCCCGGCTTGTGGTGCTAGCCGTGCTTCAATAAAACGTGTCACCAGTGTATATCCCTTCTTGGAATGTTCTTGAACTCCAGGTGGTACCCGAAAGATAGGATCTGTAGTACCCACCTGTCCTTTATTGATTGAGTCCATGCTGCTGAGAATTGGCTCAGTCTTCCCCCAACTGGAAGCCGCTGGACCCCTTGACCTTCATGAGAATTTTCCTCTGGAAAATTACGCTCTCCCTCTGGTGTCACGAAAAAGCTTATTTTGTCCGCCTCTCCATGACGTTTGTCTTGAGAACGGTCTTCCAGGATGACATGTTCTTGCTTCCCTATTCTGTGTTCTTTCCGTCTGATAGAAGATATGGCCCTACATTCCATTTCTACTTCCTTGTGGTAAAAATGTGCTTTTACCTCCTGATGCTTTGTTTATAATTGCAGCTAATTTATTCCTAAATAGAAATTATCCTTTCAAGGGCAAATTACATAAACTGTTCTCTGAAGCTGTGTCTGCCACCCAGTGTCTTAGCCATAGAGCTCTTCCTGCTGTCACTGTATAGGCCAGTGGTTCCCAAACTTTTTCGGTTCAAGGCTCCCAAGGCGATCAGGATTTTTCTGCGGCACCCAAAGTAAAAACAAAGTTGTATATACATACCTAACAGTTGCAGTGCGCAGTTGGTGTCTCTCTCAGACACACTCTCTCTTTCACAGACACACACACACAGTTTCTCTCTCTCACACACTCTCTCTCTCTCACACACTCTCTCACACACTCTCTCTCTCTCACACACTCTCTCACACACTCTCTCTCACTCTCTCACACACTCTCTCTCACTCTCTCACACACTCTCTCTCACCCTCTCTCTCTCACCCTCTCTCTCTCACCCTCTCTCTCACCCTTTCTCTCTCACCCTCTCTCTCACCCTTTCTCTCTCACCCTCTCTCTCACCCTCTCTCACCCTCTCTCACCCTCTCTCTCACCCTCTCTCTCTCACCCTCTCACCCTCTCACCCTCTCTCTCACCCTCTCTCACCTTCTCTCTCTCACCCTCTCTCTCTCACCCTTTCTCTCTCACCCTCTCACCCTCTCTCTCTCACCCTCTCTCTCTCTCTCTCTCTCTCACCCTCTCACCCTTTCACCCTCTCACCCTCTCTCTCACCCTCTCTCACCCTCTCTCTCTCACCCTCTCTCTCTCACCCTCTCTCTCTCACCCTCTCTCTCTCTCTCACCCTCTCTCTCTCACCCTCTCACCCTCTCTCTCTCACCCGCTCTCTCTCACCCTCTCTCTCTCACCCTCTCTCTCTCACCCTCTCTCTCTCACCCTCTCTCTCTCACCCTCTCACTCACCCTCTCTTTCTCTCTCTCACCCTCTCACCCTTTCTCTCACCCTCTCTCTCACCCTCCCTCTCTCACCCTCTCTCTCTCCCCCTCTCTCTCTCCCCCTCTCTCTCTCTCTCACCCTCCCTCTCACCCTCCCTCTCACCCTCTCTCTCACCCTCTCTCTCACCCTCACACCCTCTCACCCTCACCCTCTCACCCTCTGACACTCTCACCCTCTCAGACACTCTCACCGTCTCAGACACTCTCACCCTCTCAGACACTCTCACCCTCTCAGACACTCTCACCCTCTCAGATACTCTCACCCTGTCAGACCCTCTCACCCTCTCAGACACTCTCACCCTCTCAGACACTCTCACCCTCTCAGACACTCTCACCCTTTCAGACACTCTCACCGTCTCAAACACTCTCACCCTCTCAGACACTCTCACCCTCTCAGACACTCTCACCCTCTCAGACACTCTCACCCTCTCAGACCCTCTCACCCTCTCAGACACTCTGTCTCACACAGACACTCTCTCTCTCTCACAGACACTCTCTCTCTCTCACAGACACTCTCTCACACACACATACAAATTACCCCCACACCCCCAATACATTTAAAAATTACCCCCACACCCCCAATACATTTAAGAATTATCCCCACACCCCCAATACATTTAAAAATTACCCCCACACCCCCAATATATTTAATAATTACACCCAATACATTTAAAAATTACCCCCACACCCCCAATATATTTAAGAATTACCCCCACACCCCCAATACATTTAAGAATTACCCCCACACACCCAATACATCTAAGAAGTACCCCCACACACCCAATACATTTAAGAATTACCCCCACACCCCCAATACATTTAAAAATTACCCCCACACCCCCAATACATTTAAGAATTACCCCACACCCCCAATACATTTAAGAATTACCCCCACACACCCAATACATTTAAGAATTACCCCCACTACATTTAAAAATTACCCTCCTTGGGGACGATGGTCTGGCCGGTGGCTTGCAGGGGGGGGGAGGCGGGACGGTGGGGGACGGCGGCATGCCGGTGATTCGGGGGGCAATTCAGCGGGGGGCAGACGGCCCAGTGCTGCATGGGACGGCGGCAGCGTGGGGTGACTGAACGGCCCGGTCCCTGCTTGGGGGAGGGGGGGGGTTAGTGCTGCGGGGGCCTGTGCCACATTGGGGGAGAGACGGTGTGCTGCGGGGGGAGGGTGATGATGCACCGATGCTGCCGGGGGGTGGTGGTTTTGGCCCGGGGGGGTGGGGTGTTAGTGCTGCTGGGAGACATCTGTCTCCCGGGGCTGCTCCTCCAGCGCGCGCAGGGAGAGCCGGCGCCGGGTTCAGCGTTTTTTTGTTTTTTTTTAAATTTGCTGGCCCTTGTTTCCCGCTGCTGGCGGCCCTGATCGCAGCGCCCCTCTAGCCAAGCCACGGCGCACCAGGGCGCCACGGCGCACAGTTTGGGAAACACTGGTATAGGCCATTGACTTGGCTGCCAGTCTCACCGCATCCAGCGACGCTTCAGCTACGTAGTCGGCTGCCCACTTGATTTCTGACAATGCTTTTAGAATAGAAGTTCTCGAGTCCTTTTTCCAATGCTTCTTCTATATTAGCAATCCATATCCGCATTGCTCTTGATACTGATGTCGTTGAAATCGCCGGTTTGCATGCAGTACATGCGTCACATATGCTTTTTTCAAAACACTATCCACCTTCTTATCCATTACATCTTTGAGTGATGCTACAGTAGATCTTTGACTGGTATAGTTTTCCTTGAAATTCTGGAAATTGCTGCATCAAATTTAGGGCTGCCTTCCCAGTATTTTACCTCCCCTTGTACAAAAGGATACATCCTGTTAAACGTTTTGGGAATATTTCGTTTTCTATCTTCCACTTGTATCATATCATTTATTACTTGATGAATCGGAAAACATCTGTTTTTCTTCTGCCTTGTCCCAAATAATATATCTGATTTCTGAGTAACTTCTTCCGTATGCTCTAATTCCAATGTTTCTCTCATTGCCTTGATAAGAGGATCCACCATTTCTAAATCAAATTCTGATTCTTCAGCGTGCATTTCTTGCTCTGACGAATCACACTCCCCTTCCGACGCTGGTGATATATCATCTCTGATTCGTCTGAGGAGGAGTCACTATATCCAGGCTTGTTCTCTTTTGCGCTAGCTTCACTGCTGCTGCACCACAGACTCTACACTCTGCTTTACTGTATCTTTCATCCATGCTAGGAAAGTATTAATTTGTTCATTGGACTCTCCTGCTGCTGCTTTAAGGCAGTCTGCACAAAGCTTCTTGGCTTCTAACGCTGCCTTTTTTCTTCTGATGCAGGGACTCTACTGTCCCCTTAGAAGTTCCTTCTTCAGGTTTTTACCATATTACTAAGGTGAAAAAACAATACTTCTTTCAGTTTCATGATATCAATTTTCTTTTATTCTCTATCAAACTAAGCTAAGGACTCACCTAATGTTTGTAAGTGACCCTTTACTTCCTCCAGCTTCCATGCTGGCTTCCAAACTTCTTTCAGCTTCTTGCAGCTGATTTCTCGATCCATGCTGCGGCTGCTTCCGGATACCTTCACACAGCTCTGTCGATGTGATGTCATCGTCAATGCGTCCAATCGGAGCCCTAGGCTCTCGTGCACACGTGCCCACCTGTGGGATCGTAGCACACGCACACGTTCGAATGTGGGCGCGCTATGCACTTACATGGGACGCCTTGCCGGTCTGTTTCCCCCTCTCTGCTGCATTCTCAGACGCCTGTGCGGTAGTAATTTGAGCCTCCGTTCCGCTCAACAGCCCTGCTGTTTGCCCACTGCGTTCAAAGACGACCAGTCACATGGGCCTCCATCTTGCTACTACCCACGGTACGTCAAATGGAGCGTCAGGGGAAGAGGGGCTGAGACTGGCTTGACTGCAAAAGCTACAGTCCGGTGAGTCCTATTAAAAAATAACAAACTCTACTCCTGGGTATAGGACGGAAAAAGACTATCTGCAGGTAGTGGGAGGGGCCTTTTATGGCCTACCTGCAAGAATTCAATTTCCTGTCTTACTCAGCTGGGGATAGAGTTAACCCTACGGTGCCCACTGCCATGGTGAACAGGAAAAGTTATATATAGCATAAGGTTATGTTATGATCAATATACAGTAGTAAATTCATTTTTTAATGCTATTCACAGATCACGTCACTCACATACAGTATGTTAAATGAAGTTAATGTGCATTTTATGTGACTATTGAAGAATACTGTATCAAATGTTACATCACAGTTTGTATTTGTGACTTGGGTATTGACAGCTGTCAATCACATACTGTACAGTATGTTACATGCATGTTATGTTACTGGTATGTGACTAGTGAAGATTCGTGTTTGTAAATTTGCACACTTCGCATATTCTCATTTGCCTACCTGGGGAAGAGGAATTCCGTGGGCGATTTGGGCGGTCTTCAGTACGCTTGGATGGGCCGATAAGGAGGTAACACAGAATGTATTAAGTAAAGGTTCAGTACTGTACATCAGGATGTGTGATATTTTCACCGATTTACATGTACTGTCAGTGAAATATGTTTATGTACAATACTGGCCTCATCTGTACAATAACTACATGTGATTGAAAAGTATACTGACATGGCGTACAATATGTGGAAGTTGAAGGGGAGCGCAACTCAATCAGTGATGATATGCAAATGGAAGAAGACACATTTTAACATTTGCATATCATCACTGATTGAGTTGCGCTCCCTTTTAACTTACACACGTTCCAGCAAGAGGGATTCCTGTGGACCATCCTTCCAAGGGTTCAGAGCAGCATTTCTTTAATTCACATTATTGCACTTGTGTTGCACTTTATATTTATATTATTTTTCACATTCACGGTCACACTTTATACTTTATTTATTGACATAATTATCACTTATTGTAAGTCTCCTTTAGAGCGCTGTTATAAGTTTTTTTCATGGCATACAATATGACATAATATGTACATAGAAGAGATATATATGGTTAATTAACAGAATTTTTTTTTATAACTCACATTTTATTGTTTTTTTCCCCCCCCATTTTTTGAATACTTATGTTCCAACAACACATTTTCTGGCATATATCAAATTTTAACCCATCTAATTCGTACAAACATTGTAATTGACAGTATTTTAATGATTTGTTTGTGGAGTAACCCGGGCGCTATCTCTGTATGGCTTATCTGACGTATGGAAGTATAAAAAGAGTGGTGTAATACTGCCTGTGAGTAGTTTTCAAGTGGTGTCTGTAGATCATCCTGAGGAAGTCCAGTACTTGGACGAAACGCGTTGCTCTTTTACCTGGAACATTTTAACAGCACATCACAGAGGAGACAGAGGTGTAGTTGCAGCTCCCCATCCGGACGCGGAAGGCGAGACCCCCTACTACTATACACCATACTGTCCCCCCTTTGCTTTTACCTCCCCAAGTAACGTTGGTTACTGTTTTTGTTTTTATTTCCTTTGTTTTTTATTAAAGTTAGTTTGTACCCTCCAGACCCTAGTGTCTTTTATATGCGTTAAACCCCATCTTCACCATTAGCTACATCAGGAACAGAAGAACAAAGATACCGCTAGAAGTGTGCACTCACACTGGCCCGTGTGAGTATTGTGTTATATTTAACATATATACCATTGTACCCCTCCCTTTCATCACCTGATACTAATTGGGTAACACTCATAAGTAAACAAGATACCAAGATGAGAGTACACTCACACCAGCCCGTGTGAGTGCCGGAGTATAATATATATTTTTATGGTGGTCCATAAACACACCATCCCCTCCCCCACATTGACGTATATATGTATATGTGTTAACCCTATCCTCCTTTCTGTTTCTACGAGAGGAAATCCCCCTGGAGCGGAACTCTGAACCAACAAAGCAAGCAGCCTATACATCAAGAAGAAGAACACACATCGCAAGAAGAAAAGCCTCACCAGAAGCACACGGGATTCCGAAAGAAACCTTGATGCGATTGGGCTTACACAAGGCCGTGTAAGTTATATATACTTTTATTCTACCCTTTCACCAATACATACGAACCATTCAAATTAGACATTAGACACCTGAGCTACCACACTCGCTCAGGATATAATTACTTTATTTTAAAAGCAATTACTAGTTCTACAACACTGCCTGTTTCCAACTATTGTGCTCCCCCATCCTTTTTGTATTCACAGTATTTTAATGATGGCAGAGTTCACATGTTTAATATTGAAAGATATAAAGATGTAATCTCTGTCACATAGTGTGTGTTAACTGAATATAATATTCCAAGTATGTGAGTATTGACGAATATTGTTGATAACATTTTTACATTTTACAAATGATTTGCTAACCTGGTTCTCATGGCCATCGGTCTGCATGTGTCTCCGACCCCTTCAATGCCCATCACGATGTCGGGGTGGATGAGTGACCTCAAAAAGGTTTCATAGGCTCTGTATATCACCCTCATTGGAGAGCCTCCACCTGTCCCTCGATGATCTTTCGCCTCTTCAGCCATTTTGACCTTTAACCTGTGTTTGATGTATGCGTACCACTTTTTGCAGTGATGGACGGAGCACGGTACTAAACCAACAATGTTGACAGCATCAGCTCTCTCCCTCCATGCTATTCTTCACCGACATAGCAGTTCTGGATGCCAAGAATGGCATCGTACAGGAAACAATGTTTTGGATCAGCACAACAATCTCATCCTCAGTAAATTTGAGGTTCCTGGGGCGCTGCCTCTCACTGTATCTGTACCATGGTCACTTGGAGGAGGCTGGACATTAGCATCCTGTGGGCTTTGATGTTGCTCCCTTGCTCTCTGCCTGCTCCTCCCATGCTACCTTGTCCCTCTCTCCTCTCCTTCCCACTCCTCCTACCCTGGCATCTTCTTGCCCTGATCATGGAACCCTCTCTTCTGCTTTCCTCCCACCACTTCTCCAACCACTCCCTCCACTCCTCATTCCTCCATCCACCACCACTCCTCACACTCCCTCTACTCCTCACCTCCACCCACCCCCACTCCTCACACTCTCTCCACTCCTCACTGCTCCTCCCAGCACCTCCTCACACTCCCTCTACTCCTCTGCTCCCCCTACCCCCACTCCTCAGCCCAACAAAACTCCTCGCACTCCCTTTGCTCCTCCGCTCCTCACTCTTCCACCCAAACCGATCCGTAGGCGGTAAGCAAGTAAGGCACAGCTTAGGGACTGCAGTGGGAGAGGAGGACCGGGAGAGTGGAGCAGTCAAGCAAGGCAGTGCTTCCTTCCTAGAGGGAGGAAAACTTATGGGGACTGGGGGAATTTGTTTGGGGGGGGGGGTGCAGCTTTGATAGTGCTTGCTTAAGGGCAGCACATACCCAAGGGACAGACCTGCCTCCACCCAGCACCACTCATCTGCTCCTCATTCTGCCTCACACTCCCTCCACTCCACCTCACACTCCCTCCACTCCTCCTCACACTCCCTCCACTCCACCTCACACTCCCTCCACTCCGCCTCACACTCCCTCCACTCTGCCTCACACTCCCTCCATTTCGCCTCATACTCCCTCCACTTACTACACTCACACCAGTCACTCCACTCACACCAGTCATTCAAGTCTCCTCCATCTTTCACTCTCACACTCTACACTAATGAACCCAATCACGCAACAAATATGAAGCCACAGACAAAAGACAAACAACAGTAACCATCAGAAACTCAAACACACCAGCACCCACACAGACAGACAACAAATAGCACAAGACAACTCAATCAGATCTCAAGAATTAGCACAACAAAGCAAACCCCAACTCCCCGTAGCCAATGTGTTCTCACTCCCACCCAACAGCACTGGCAACGTGCGTCAGGAAATCATGGCTTTATATAGTCTGCGTCATAGCATCGTCTCTCAATGCCAGTTTAGGATCATTCCGCGACTGTGCCACTATGACGATAGCTTCCACAGGCTTATTAATATTACACAAAAATAATTGGGTTTGAACTGAACGAGGCTTAAGATATAATAAATTGTATTTATTCCTTAGAATAAAGGTGAACACAGCAGATAATACAGTAACAAACAAGAAGTACACTTACTTAAGGGTTGGGGAATGAGAAGTTAGATGTAGCATTTCTCTCAGCAGTCAGGAAATCATTCAGGTGATATCAAGTAACCATATCAGCAAACGAAGACAAAGGATATTTGGGTGGACAGCAGTTTATAAACTTTTCTCCTTCTATTCTTAACCTTAAACACAGGGGATTGGTTTTCAATTACCTCCAGCCACTCACTAACGTGGGAAAGCATTCTGACCCATGCCCCACTGCTAGTTGGCCCATGCGCAGTAGAACTCTGGGGGTCTCTTTCTGAAGCCCCACATTTGCAAATGGAATGCCAGCCATCCTACCCATTTGGCTTTATGGCAGGAAAACCTTTGTTGGAAGGTGTTAATCTGGAACACTTAAGACCTGTTCTGGTTTGGGCCTCGGATAAACAGTGAGGGTGACAAAACTCTTTGAAGAGCACTTAAATCCTAGACATAGCGGCGTCCCCAGGGCCATCTGCTACCTTATGGCCCAAAAGAATTTCCTTTTGAACTTATCCATACCTTAAGATACACTATTAAGCATAAAACATAGACGTATTAAAATATCCGGTTCCGTTAGGTCTAGCAGGTCCAAACTTCCCAGTTCGCATTGCCAGAACTGGGACACCATATGGTCCAAAAAGTGACTTGCTACGACCTAAGAAACCGGAGTTACACAAACGTACATTAAATCATTTTAATACAAAAATCTCCATTGAAAAAGAAATCTCAGCTTTTCACTAAATCCCCATTGAAAACAACGGGCAGCTCCGCCATAGACTTTCAATGGTAAATCGCCGCCATTGAAGTCAATGGGGGTTTTCTGCCATTGAAGTCTATGGGGAAACTCCCGAACTTCAAGGGGGTCCATACTCCGTCGGGTTGGTCCAAGCGGGTCAAGGATGGTTCTGCAGCGATGCCGGAGCAGTGGCTACAGATACCCCAAACCCTGATCCGCTGAACCCTCCGGAACCGGAGATATGGATTCCTAAAATTCAGCATTTCTCACTTAGTCATTTTTCTGAGCCGTTTCTGCCGCCGCCGGCAAAGCCTATGGCGCGACCCGCTCTATCTGGTTCGACCCTTATCGGGGGTCCAGGATTCGAGGACCCGGTTGTGGTCGAGTGGGGGGGAAGCCTAGGAACTAGGGGCAAAAATAATTTTATTTCTAGGTGCCCTAGAACTGTTTATTCCCACATCAATTAACTTTTGAACTTGACTCAGTGATTGTAACTCTTTTTAGACAATGTATCCGCTTTGTCGTTTGCGGTCTGGACGGCAGCCAACTCGTTCTTCAAAGGTTACCTCGAGGCATCTCCATTGAAGTCAATGAGCCCATTGACTTTCAATGGGAAACCGCCGCTCTCCCTCTCGGACGCCACCTGCTGGTCACTACAGGAAACAGGACTAAAACAGCACAAATTCCTATTGAAATGCACTGAGCCCTAATGGCGGCCAATGGGGACCTGCAAAATGGTGCCTGAAAAGGCGGGAAAACTACACAAAGGGCTGTAATCATTAAAGAACTATTAACCCTTGTGCTCCCGGATGGATTCTAGTGTGTATGTGATGCAGACACTGATTAACACAGACATTACAATGGGACAGGGGAACATGCATTTACAGGTCATAACAAGGGTTAAATCACATTTCTGGACCTCAGTCCAGTTAACCCCTTGTCTCCCTGGTGCGGTCAGGGGTGGCCAACTGGGGTGCAACCCCTTTAATACCGGGCCACCCCCTCTCTCCCTCTACACCTCCCCTTCTTAATGCGTGTCCTGTGGCCCACTGGCCCTGACGGGGAGTGGGGCACTGCTGGCACCATTAATGAATTCAGTCTCAAAGGGATAGTCCTGGCGTGAAAGTCCATCAGCATTGCTGTTTTCACTGCCCTTGTGCTGAATGGTAAATTCAAATTCTTGCAAAGCCAAGCTCCATCTCAGCAGTTTGGCATTTTCCCCTGATACCCTCTGTAGCCAACTCAGGGGGTTGTGGTCTGTAATGACCGTGAAAGCCCTCCCATAGACATAGGGCTGGAACTTTTTGAGTGCCCACACAATGGCCAGGCACTCCTTTTCAATGGTGGCATATGCCACCTCCCTGGGGAGCAGTTTGCGACTGAGATACACCACAGGGTGCTCTTTGCCGTCGTCCCCCACCTGGCTCAACACAGCCCCCACACCAAAGTCTGAGGCATCAGTCTGAATAAGAAAACGCTTGGTATAGTCTGGGGCAGCCAGGATGGGGGCCATAGCAAGCGCAGTTTTCAGGGCCTGGAAAGCAGTTTCACAGGCAGGAGACCAGGTAATAAGCACAGGCAGTTGCTTCTTAGTCAGATCAGTCAGGGGTTTGGCCACGGCGCTGTACTGTGGGACAAATTTCCTATAGTACCCTGCGGTGCCCAAAAATGCCATGACCTGTTTCTTTGTTTTTGGAACAGGCCACTGAACTATGGCTTCTACCTTGGCTGGCTCAGGTTTGAGATGCCCTCCACCCACCCTGTGCCCTAAGTACAGGACTTCTGCCATCCCTACCATACACTTAGTGGGTGTTAAGATAAGCCCAGCCTCCCTGATCCTATCCAGCACCGCAGCTACATGTCCTATGTGGGATTCCCAGGAATTACTAAAGACAGCAATGTCATCTAAGTAAGCCCTGGCATAGCTCTGCATCCCTTCCAGTAACCTATTGACCAGGCGTTGGAAGGTAGCCGGGGCATTCTTCATCCCAAATGGCATCACCAAAAACTCATAGAGGCCACTTGGAGTGATGAATGCTGACTTCTCCCTAGCCTCCAGGGTCAGGGGGATCTGCCAATAGCCTTTGCTCAGATCCATGGTGGTCAGATACTTTGCCCCCGCGAGCTCATCTAGTAACTCATCCATGCGGGGCATGGGGTAAGCATCTGACACCGTCCCAGCGTTGAGCAACCGGTAGTCCACACAAAACCGGGTGGTTTTGTCCTTCTTAGGCACTAGGACTACTGGACTTGCCCAAGGGCTCTGGGATGGAGTAATTACCCCTAGGGTCAGCATCTCCTCAATCTCTCTCTCCATACTTGTCTTGACCTCTGCTGACACTCTATAAGCGTGCTTATGCAGAGGCTGCAAGTCCCCTGTGTGTACTAGGTGTTTGGTGAGATGTGTGGTCCCTGGCATGTCAGTGAAGAGGACGCTATACTGAGTTAGCATGTCCCTGGCTTCTCCCTTCTGCCTAGCACTCAACTGTGCCCCTATCTCTACCTGCTCAACAGTGTTTCCTTGCTTTGCCTCCCCTAGGAGATCAGGCAGAGCATTGCTCGCCGGATCCTCCAGCAGTGGGCTACAAATGGCCATTACTGCTCCCATACTCTGTGCTCTGTATTCCTTTAACATATTAATGTGATATGTCTTGTGCCTCTCAGGCGCTACCTGTACAACATAGTTGCACTCATTCACCTTTCGGATGACCGGATACGGTCCCGACCAGGCAGCCATTAACTTGTTCTCCCGAGTGGGTTTGAGAACAAGCACCTGCTGTCCTGGGATGAACTCTCTGCTACGGGCCTGCTGGTCATACCATTGCTTCTGCTTGGTCTGAGCAGCCCTGAGGTGGTCCTGGGCCACCCCCATAAGCATCTCTAACCGGTCTCTGAGATCTACTACATACTGGATCACTGAAGCATCAGTAGCAGTAGTCTCCCCCTCCCATCCCTCACGCAAGAGATCCAGAGGTCCACGTACCCTGCGGCCATATAGTAGCTCGAAGGGGGAGAAGCCTGTAGATTCTTGCGGTACCTCTCGGTATGCAAACAGCAAGTGCTGCAGGTGAATCTCCCAGTCTTTCCCCTCCGCCTCTATAAAGGTCCGAAGCATCTGCTTCAGGGTGCCATTAAACCTCTCACATAATCCGTTTGTTTGGGGATGGTAAGGGGTAGTGCGCTGGTGCTGTACACCGCAGGAATCCCAGAGACAATGTAACAGTTCACTCATGAACTGCGACCCCTGATCAGTTAGGATCTCACTAGGGAAACCTACCCTAGCAAAAATGTTCAGCAAAGCTGCTGCCACTGTCTTGGCACTTATGGTGCCCAGCGCTACCGCCTCAGGGTACCGGGTGGCAAAATCCACCACCGTGAGGATGTAGCGCTTCCCTGACCTGCTAGGAATCATGAGGGGTCCTATCAGGTCCATCGCTACCTTCTGGAAGGGTTCCCCTATTATCGGTAGGGGTTTCAGGGGTGCCTTCACACGGTCGCACGCTTTACCCACTCGCTGGCAGGCATCACAGGAGAGGCAGAAATCAGCCGCATCCCTGGATGCCCCCGGCCAGAAGTAACGCTGCAATAACCGGGCTCGCGTCCTGGTGACCCCCTGATGTCCCGCTAACGGAATAGAGTGAGCTACCCGTAACAATTGCTGTCGGTACCCCTGGGGTACTACTAGCTGTCGCTTACCGGTCAATCCCTTCTCTATCCCCGGGTTCCCTTCTTCTCTGTATAGGAGTCCTTTATGCCATAGGCAGCGCTCAGTGCCCTCCCCTGCCTGAGATTCGGATGCCCGAAGTCTCACGCCGGCCAGGGTAGGGTCTGCCTTCACTGCCTCCCTAAACTGTGCTCCTAAATCTGGCCACCCCCCAGTCATGTCATTGTCAGGGGAAGGGGACAAGGTAAGGGGAAACAGTAAGTCAGCCTGTGGTTGCAACTGATCCTGGCTTACCTCCCCGGGCTCCTCTGTGCCCTCCGCTAACGTTGGTCCCAAAGGCTGGGGGACTGGGGTGGCCACCGCTGGCATTGCCGCGGTCTGGCTCCGGGTAACCGCCGCCACGGCAGCGGGCTGGGGCACACGGTCGTAGGTGCAGGTCATCGGTCCCGGGTCGTTGCCCAAAAGAATTTCAGCATCCAAACCTGGTAAAACCCCCACCTCCCGCACACCCTTGCCCACCCCCCAATCCAAAAAGATGCGGGCCACCTGCAGGAAACGTGGCTCTCCGTCAGCCACAGTGATCTGCATCCCAGGGCCTGGGAGCAATTCCTCTGGCCGGACCATATCAGGTCGGACCAAAATCACTGCAGCTCCTGAATCAAGCAAGCCGACTGCTGGCCGGTCACTGACTGTGACCGGGGTGAGATGCTTGCTCCGGCCGTCCGTCTGCTGCAGGTCTGCGCTGTGATGTCCTCCGCTCCTGGCTGTAGGCACTGAAGAAACCGGGGTAGGGGTGACATGGGACGGCTCGCTGGGAGTTGTTTCCATGACCAGTCCTGGTTCTTTGGTGGAAGCCACCCGCACGCGGGCTACCGGCTTTGCAGCTGGGGTGCGTTGCCCTCGGTAGGGTCCATTGGAACGCAGGGGTTCCGGGCAATCTGGTCTGAGGTGACCAGTGCTGTTGTAATTGTAGCACCGGCGCTCATGCCGGAGCTCTCCCGCCTTCTGTGACCCGCTGCCCGCAGGCGGCTTTTGGGTCCACTGGGGGGTACTCACAGCTTTCTTGGCCGGCGCCTGTGGGGTTACCGCTTTGGCTGGTACCTTGGCGGTCATCTGGGACCGGCTGACCACATAGTCATCTGCCATCCTCGCCGCCTCGGTGTAGGTCTTGGGCTTTTTATCATACACAAAAGCCCTCACCGCCGGCGGGCACTGCTGCATGAGCTGCTCCTGAAAGATGAGGTCCAGCAGGCGTTGGTAAGTCCTGGCCTCAGAGCCCTCCACCCAGTGTAACCCGTACAAAGCCATGCGGGTCACATAAGTGACATAGGTCTCCTGAGGGTGCCTCTCCTCCAGCCGGAACTTACCCCGGTAAGCTTCAGGGGTAAAACCGTGGTGAAACTGCAAAAGTTCTTTCAGGTGGTCATAGTCATCAGCAAACTCCTCTGTAAGCGCCATCAAAGTCTGTTTAGCCAAGCCGGAGAGTAGCGGGTCCAGGCGTGCAACCCTATGCTGGGGAAGCACCCCGTACCGCCGGCACTGCGTTTCAAAGTTCCTTAGAAACATGTCAATCTGATCAGTGCCCTCCACATACTTGGTGAGACTGTGCTTGTCCAGTTGGAGTTCATCTTTGGGGGGTCGGACCGGGGGGCAATAAGCGGGTCTGTTCACTGCCATAGAGATAAACTGTAGCCGCTCCTCCGGTGTCCCTCGGTCACACCCCGCTGTTATCAGTGCCAGCATTTCAGGGGTAAACGGGCTGGTAGCCGCAGCTATCAGTGCCCCTCCTGCTGCACTTGTCCTGGGAGGTGCACTTGTTCCCTCCCCGGGATCCTGCCAGCCCGGCACTGGGTTCAGTCCCTGATCTCCGGGCGGCTGTAAAAGGGCAAGCTGAGCTACTTCCAGGACCTCTGGATGCTCAGCTTCATATGCGGTGACTGCAGCAACCATGTCCTCGACCTCCTGGTCCACATATTCCAGTCCATAGGCACGGCACTTGTCTTTTAGTGGATTTCTAGTTCTCAGGTAATAGAGGTTCTCTGCTTCACTCATGGCTCTGAGTTCTGGGCCGCAGCAGTGAGGTGGTGTGACAACTTGCGTTACTTGTTGCACTACTGTGTGTTCAATATCTTTAGTCCCAGGAACTTGCAATTACCATCAAGTTCCCACTGGATCACAGTACCCCGCAGAATACTGTAATCCAGGTCCAGTTCAATCCCACCGCTGCCACCAGTTTTATTAATACGCCTGTGACGATAGCTTCCACAGGCTTATTAATATTACACAAAAATAATTGGGTTTGAACTGAACGAGGCTTAAGATATAATAAATTGTATTTATTCCTTAGAATAAAGGTGAACACAGCAGATAATACAGTAACAAACAAGAAGTACACTTACTTAAGGGTTGGGGAATGAGAAGTTAGATGTAGCATTTCTCTCAGCAGTCAGGAAATCATTCAGGTGATATCAAGTAACCATATCAGCAAACGAAGACAAAGGATATTTGGGTGGACAGCAGTTTATAAACCTTTCTCCTTCTATTCTTAACCTTAAGCACAGGGGATTGGTTTTCAATTACCTCCAGCCACTCACTAACGTGGAAAAGCATTCTGACCCATGCCCCCCTGCTAGTTGGCCCATGCGCAGTAGAACTCTGGGGGTCTCATTTCTGAAGCCCCACATTTGCAAATGGAATGCCAGCCATCCTACCCATTTGGCTTTATGGCAGGAAAACCTTTGTTTGAAGGTGTTAATCTGGAACACTTAAGACCTGTTCTGGTTTGGGCCTCGGATAAACAGTGAGGGTGACAAAACTCTTTGAAGAGCACTTAAATCCTAGACATAGCGGCGTCCCCAGGGCCATCTGCTACCTTATGGCCCAAAAGAATTTCCTTTTGAACTTATCCATACCTTAAGATACACTATTAAGCATAAAACATAGACGTAGAAATCTCAGCTTTTCACTAAATCCCCATTGAAAACAACGGGCAGCTCCGCCATAGACTTTCAATGGTAAATCACCGCCATTGAAGTCAATGGGGGTTTTCTGCCATTGAAGTCTATGGGGAAACTCCCGAACTTCAAGGGGGTCCATACTCCGTCGGGTTGGTCCAAGCGGGTCAAGGATGGTTCTGCAGCGATGCCGGAGCAGTGGCTACAGATACCCCAAACACTGATCCGCTGAACCCTCCGGAACCGGAGATATGGATTCCTAAAATTCAGCATTTCTCACTTAGTCATTTTTCTGAGCCGTTTCTGCCGCCGCCGGCAAAGCCTATGGCGCGACCCGCTCTATCTGGTTCGACCCTTATCGGGGGTCCAGGATTCGAGGACCCGGTTGTGGTCGAGTGGGGGGAAGCCTAGGAACTAGGGGCAAAAATAATTTTATTTCTAGGTGCCCTAGAACTGTTTATTCCCACATCAATTAACTTTTGAACTTGACTCAGTGATTGTAACTCTTTTTAGACAATGTATCCGCTTTGTGGTTTGCGGTCTGGACGGCAGCCAACTCGTTCTACAAAGGTTACCTCGAGGCATCTCCATTGAAGTCAATGAGCCCATTGACTTTCAATGGGAAACCGCCGCTCTCCCTCTCGGATGCCACCTGCTGGTCACTACAGGAAACAGGACTAAAACAGCACAAATTCCTATTGAAATGCACTGAGCCCTAATGGCGGCTAATGGGGACCTGCAAAATGGTGCCTGAAAAGGCGGGAAAACTACACAAAGGGCTGTAATCATTAAAGAACTATTAACCCTTGTGCTCCCGGATGGATTCTAGTGTGTATGTGATGCAGACACTGATTAACACAGACATTACAATGGGACAGGGGAACATGCATTTACAGGTCATAACAAGGGTTAAATCACATTTCTGGACCTCAGTCCAGTTAACCCCTTGTCTCCCTGGTGCGGTCAGGGGTGGCCAACTGGGGTGCAACCCCTTAAATACCGGGCCACCCCCTCTCTCCCTCTACAGCCACCATTTTAACGTCAATGCGATATTTATTGCAAGAAATAACTCACGTATTCATGGCACACGCCGCGTGGGTTTTGCCGGTGGTAGAACTATTGATGTATTTCTACTTGTTTTTGCGGTATTAATACGTGTATTTCATTTTTAATGGAACGTGATAATAATTCAATTTTAACAGCGCTTGAAGTATCCGGGCCTATGCGTCATATGTATGATGTCACATAACAGCCTTCTTACCCACGACGCACCGCTTTTGAAGGTTTTTATTACTTTTTAGAAAGTCAAAAAAAGTCAAAAAAAGTCAAAAAAAGTCAAATATATTCTTTAATACATAGGCCAACATCTTAACAGCTTGTGTTCAATTTCAGAACTGTCATGTCTATTATCACTCCGTGTAACACTTTCACAGGATTCAAGAAGCAGCGTCTCTTTATCAAAGTACTCGTTAAACTAGACAGGTTTTTTTTCTCTTCAAATTCTCATTAGAAATCAGGAAATAAACATCTTGTCTCCTTTCATTCTTTATTTCCTGTATGGGACACGGCAGCTATTTTTAAAATGGTCCAATTCATTTAAAAGCAGATTTTGTTCCGGGGTAACGGACGGGCGAAATAATCACTGCAAATTGCAGGAACAGAGATTTTAAAACAATTTTTAAAAAATAATAATAATCCGATCTTTATTAACCCATTCACTGCCAGGGGAGCAAGCAATGCTGAGATTACAAACAAGACCTTGGCAAGGAGCATCAACAAGCTTGCTGAAATTTCCATCTCTTATTCTAGGGGTGTTCATCTCCATTCCTCATGGCCACCCCCACCCCCCCAACAGGCCAGGTTTTCAGAATATCCCTGCCTCAGCACAGGTGGCTCAATCAGTCCCTGCTTCAGCACAGGTGGCTCAATCAGTGGCTCGATTGAGCCACCTGTACTGAAGCTGGGATATCCTGAAAATCTGACCTGTTGGGGGGGGAGGGGGCTTGAGGAGTGGAGTTGAGCCCCCCTGCCTTATGTCACTTATTCACCTACACTTGACTTATAGATGCCAACATTTGCTCTAAGACAAGAAGCCTTAATTGATTGTAAATGTGATAATAATTGCTTCATTTGTTACCACCCAATGCATTAAGTCATTACAATGAAGTCACAAGCAGCGATTCATCCATCTAAAGCTGGTTTTCTCAAAGTACTTTTTGAAACACTTTGGTTAATGACAGTATTATCACAGTATTCTTATAGGGGGATAGAAACAGATAGTTTAAAATAAGGATTACTATAAAAACATGTAGCATGTGAAAAACATAATATTTAACAAACTTTCTTAAAACTTCAGGGCAGGAATCAAGTTCAAGACCTTCCCTGAGATAAGAACATGCGGAAATCCCTTTGGCCCATTATCTCTGCAGAACCTGTATCTGACTTTTTATCATCTATGTACAATGTATGCAACGGAGACCCAGAAATCCTAAAAGAATGGCTTTCCTATTAGTAAATATATCGATATTTTTGCCTAGTCCGTTATACCGTTGGCATTTTATTTTGCCTTCCAAACTTGGAAATTGAGAAAGGACAGAGCACTTTGTCACATGAATTTTCACAATTTAAATAGTTTCATGTGGTTCATTGAGCCCCCTGTTCGGGGGGCTTGAGGACTGGAGTTGAGCCCCCCTTTGGTACGACGTCAGGGTCCCCGCTAAAAAGAATAAAACAGATTCATCATTCACAGAACACAAGTAAGTAACATTTTCACCTTAAGGGTAATGTACTCATTATAAGAAACCAATTAATTTGGTAAATAGTTTGAACATTGTTTGTTTCGTTGCTAAGCCAACAGTACCTTTAAACATGAAGATCTGTGACATTTGGAAATATATTGTGATACTAGCATGACAAAGAGAATCGTCTCTCTGTATCCACCCATCCTCATGTCTAAACAGTTACTGTAACTGTCAAAGCAGAATTCAAGGTCAGCAGGAGCATTTACTTTCAGGAATACTTTAAAAAAAAAAATGCTCATGAACTGGATAAACTCAGCTTATTTATTTCCAGTGTCCATGTGAATTATACAGAAAGTGAGTCAGACTTTATCCTTTTGCCAGGATTTTAATAGACTGCATCCAATGGGAAGGTTGAAAGATGTGTCTGCAGTGTTGATTTTTGTCTGACACTAAAGTAAAGGGATGCGGTTTTTTATTTGTAGGAAGAGCTGGCAGATGCTGCCGCATCATGCCTGAATTTAATGACTCAACCATGACCCTTTCCAGAAAGCCAAGCTACAGGTCATCTGCAATGCTGAGATTTTTCAATATACTCCTGACAATATACCTCTAGGGCTTTGACCCCAACTTGATTGAGGCCATATTTCATTTGTTAGCTATTAAAATGACATGCGATGAATCCAAGCGGTGCAGGTAGACAGAATGCACTAGAAACTCTGCTGCTCGGTTTTGTTCAGGTCATGAATGTTATTCAAAGATGGAACTGAACCAGAGGGTTCTTATCTCGCCTCAATTTGCAAAATAACCAAACACTCATTTTCTTTTTTGTAAAAGAACCCACAAATTGTGAAAATTCAGTGAAGTCCATTGTTGGTTAATACCCCCGATCCGGCGTTAACTACAGTTCAAGTCAATGGCAGTTATCGGTGGATTTGGTCCGTTACCCTGCAATGGTCTCTTGTGACTGTCCCCCTTAACGTCTTTCCTAATATTCAGCATATGCTCAGGCCAGTCAGGGTTTGCTGAGTTTGCCACATGGATACAGTTTCCATGAATAGGCCCATAGTTCATCTGTAACCCCAACCCGGCTGCAGGGATATACTGCAGGGAACACTACTCTTAGCTTCCCTCTTCGATACCCCATATCTTCTCAGTGGCTTTCCTTTAACTTCTGACAATAGCAAAGCTATTTCTCAAAGAGCGAGAAAAACAACGCCCCATAAAGTGGGGCCCTCAAAATTCATGTATTAGAATGCTAAAAACAATCATTACCCACATATTAAAAATATAAATATCTAATGACTATTGCACACAATATAGAGGTAGCACACAGCATATAACAATAAAATATGACCAATAGAAAGTACAACACATGTAGAGCCAGTGAGGATCAGTTTTGTTCCTTACTGCTCAAGGGGTAACAAGGGTACTATAAATTGTAAATGGTACATTTATAATATGTAGTCCCTCTTTGGGGACTACTAATTAGTATAAGGGGTTAATAGCCTTAATGGGTTAACTGTGTGGGGTCACTCACATTACTCCCCACCCCCTCATGAGATGCAGGATGACAATGCAGAAAGAGATTGCCTGCCGTTTGTATGTCTTGTGGCCAGTGAAGTCACTATAGAGAGAAAGAAGGGTATATATAGATCCTCCCAATGTTCTAGAAACAGGTTCCTCAGAGTTCAGACTGAAGCCTCATGGCTTCTATAAAAAATATGTGTATTAATTATGTCTTGTCACCATTTATTGTTTTCAGTTAAGGAACATGGCCTATATAGTTAAAGCCCATAGTAATGGCCCAAGATTATGTTCTAGCCAGAAGAGGAGTAAGCATGTGCTCAGCAAGGGAGCTCTGGAGCATAATCGGATCGGCCTAACCGGAATGTCCTAAGTAAACTTCTGAACCAATTGGCATCGACGAGGTAAACAGTACACAGAGTGACGGGATACTGATCCAAGAGGAAATAATGTATTCCCACCATAGGCCCCCATGAGATGGGGCGTTATTGACACTCTGCAGGAGTTTGCCAATCTAAATATTACTAAGGGAAACAAGCCTAAGAACCTCCCCAGCGTAGGAGTGAGAACTACCAGGGGAAGAAGCACAGAGTAACCATATTATTTGCCCACTGTCAATGTCTGAAGTGAAGTCTGTCTTTGTATGATGCCCATCCTTATTCTATCTGCATACTGGGGCCCAGCCTGCACCGACCCAGCACCCTGACCAGGTCTGAGACACTGAGCACAGCCATGTACTGTATATATAATGTATAACCCTGAACTCCAAATGTAACCATGTATTTGCAACCATGTATCTGTCATCATAACTCTATGCCCCCTGCCCCGTATTGCGAGTCCCCCCCCATTCCACATCTCACGAGTCCCCTCTATTTCCCATCCTCTCCCATGTATTTCCCCCCTCCATCTTACTCCCTCTTCCTCGATCACCCCCCCTTCCACCTTGCAGGTATTTCTCTTCCATGTCTCATTCTTACTCCCTCTATCTTCACTCACTCATTCACTCCCTCTTCCCCTCTCTCCTTTCACTCAATCCTCCCCACATAATACATATAACCCCACTCCCTCCAATACATATTAAAAAGCCCCCCACATATTAAAAAGTCCCCAAATTCCCCAATAATATTAAAAGCCCCCCATTCCCACAATACATTTTAAAAAGCCCCCCACTCCTCCAATACATTTAAAAAAGCCCCCTTTCCCCCAATACATTTTTAAAAGCCCCCCACTCTCCCAATACATATTAAAAAAACCCCACTTCAATTTTACTAAGCCCCCACTCGCCCAATAGATTTTAAAAAGCCCCCCACTCCCCCAATCCATTTTAAAAAGCCCCCCACTCGCCCAATACATTTTAAAAAGCCCCCCACGCTCCCAATATATTTTTAAAATCCCCCCACTCTCCTAATACATTTTAAAAAGCCCCCCACTCACCCAATACATATAAAAAAGACTCCCATCCCTCCAATACATATTAAAAAGACCCCCATCCCTCCAATACATATTAAAAAGACTGCCCACCCCAATACATATAAACAAACCCCCACTCCCCAAATAAATATAAACAAGACCCCCACTCCCCCAATACATAATTAAAAAAACAGACTTACCTTGTGGATGGTCTGGGGGGTGGGCCCATCTGGCTGGCACTGCAAGTTGGGCCCGACCTCTGGCCAGGCCTGGCTTCCGGTTCTCTCGCGAACCTGGCTCTCATTCACTGCAGGCCTCTATCCCTCTGTTCCACGCCGAGCTGGTGTGCGCCGGGTCTCCCTCCATTCCACTGCATGCCAGATGCTGGGCCAAGCCTACTTCTGGCGTGCTGACGTCACAGAGGCCCATCGGCATGGGACAGTGATGGAGGCCTGCATCTGAGAGAGAGCCGGGGCCCAGCCGGGAGAGGACCGGCAGCCAGGCCTTTCAAGAGGTCGGGCCCAAGTTGCACCACCAGCGGCCGAGCCCCCCCGCCGCCACTGGGCCCGGGACACATCTACCTCCGTTCCCCCCTGTCAGCGGCCCTGGCCCAGGACATACTTGAAAATGAGAGGTAACTCTCAGTGTATTACTGTCACGCTGCGCTCACCACAAACAGGACGGAAGACCGCGGGGCTGAGGTGGGGATAGAAAGGCACCGACCCACAACCACGCAGTCCTGTCCAGAATGCGTAGTCCAAGTCGTATCGCGTCGTAGGGTTGGAGAGGTCAGGGTAGTCAGGGTACTTGCCGTGTTCCAGGGTTGGAGAGTCCGGGTAGGTAGAGTTTCGTAGCCAAGGTCCTGGGTAATAGAAGGTAGAGTAGTCGAGTAACGAAGCCGGGGTCAAAGTGCTGGAGAGTGTAGAAATCCAAGTAACAGGCAGGGTCAAACAGGACAGACAAAGTTCAAGACCAAACTAGACAGCAGCGGTGAGCACAATGCATAAACAGGAGTTTATGCTCAGCAAGGAATGCTAGACAGGAGCAGGTATATATGCAGGGAGGATCCAATTACCTTGCAAGGGTGTGGTCCGGTCCTCCAATGGTGTCCGAGCAGCAGTAATTAGAAACAGCCTGCAGGTCATGCTTTCCTGGTGATTGCCTTGGTTGCCGAGCAACCCGCGCGCGTGCGCGATGCGCGTCGCGGAGCGCTGACGTCACGCAGGTGTACGGCCGAGTTCCCTCCCAGTGGGAGGTGTAGGCAGCTTCTCACTGAGCGTGCGTGTACTGCCCTAGCCGTGCGTGTGCGCATAGGAACGCCGTGTGACGCGTCAGCGAGGCGGTCCGTGACTGGAGTAGCTGCGGATGTGACAATTACTTCCTGTTTAAAACATTTTATAAATAAATATCCAACTCAATATAAACTCCTTTAGGGCTGGGCAGGGTGGGCTAGAAATACATGGTCAGCAAACATTACTGAATCCTCCTACAAATACCCAAAATAAGGCAGGGAGGAATATAGAACCAAAAGATAATGTAATCATTAAAAATAATAAGTAAGGTGCATGCTGGGAGATTGGAGAGCATGGAGGCATAATCCTGTAGCTCTGTGCCCCTCTCCAACATAAGTAAGCAAAAAAGACGAATAACTACACCGATTTACACCAAAAAAGCACGAACGCTGCACAATAACCCCAGGATGTCAAAGAAACTGGCGAAAACCCCAGGAAAGCGGGGCTTACCAGCATATTTCGGCGAGAGCAGAGCCCGCAGAGCGGCCTCAGCAATGGCCCCCGCATCAAGACCAGGCTCTGAGTCAGAAGGAGAAGAGAACCCAGACAACCAGGGGCTGCTGCCGGATATTGAGCGGCTCTTTCAAGATTTAAAAGACGTTCTGCAAGCAGAGATAAGAGCCCTGGCCAAGGAAGTAGGAGGTCTGGGGGCCCGGACACAGGAGTTAGAGGTGCGGGTCGATGCGAATGCAAAAGCAATTCAGAAGGGCGCTAAAATCACGGCGGATCTCCAGTCCCAGATTAATGAAATACGGAACCGGCAAGAGGACGCCGAAAACAGGGACCGCCGCAATAATGTGCGCCTTCGCGGCATCCCTGAGGACATTGGGGACTGTGAGGAATTTGTAGGGCGCTGGATGGAGCATATCTGCCCGGAGTCCCCAAAAGAGAGGCTCGTGATGGACCGCTGCCATCGGGCATTGCGCGCTCGCCCCCAGCCCAATGAACTCCCTAGAGACGTTATAGTGCGTCTACATCATTACCGCACACGGGAGGAGATTCTACAAAAATCACGAAATACCCCCTTCATGGCGTTTGAGGGAGCTAAGATTGCGGTGTATCAGGATTTGTCACCCATCACACTGGCCAGACGGAGGGACCTGTGGCTTGTTACCAGGGTGCTAAGGGAGAAAGCGGTCCGGTACCGGTGGACGTTCCCCTTCGGCCTCATGGTGATCCGTAACGGGCGACCCATACACCTTAAGGCACCAGAGGAGGGGAACAAGTTCCTACAGAAACTGGGACTCGGCACGGCACCTGGCGCTGGCAACGAGGAGCCTGAAGCCCCGGCGGTCAGCCCCGTATGGAACACAGTCGGGAGCCCAGCCGGAGGAGGGGTCGTCTAAGTTACTAGTTTATCGCTGTTAAAATAAACCCCCAAGTTTTACAAGTTTTAAATGGTTCTGGATTAAAGTTGCACCAGCCCCAGCGAATATGCTGACACACGTTCCATATGGCGGGACTCCCCACGATAGAGGACCGGGGGGGGGGAGGAAATAGCCCCCGTAATCTCCCACACGGCGCTGAGCCCTACGGAAGGAAACGGAGACTGCACAAAAATTTCTGCTTACCTCGTGGTCCAATCATGGCGACCGAGGTTGCAATGGCGGCCCCCCAGCTTGCAACGCAGAACACGGAAGCGGAGAGCGCGGGAAGAGCTCACCAGGCGGGAAAATGGACCAGGTAGGAGGAGCGGCTTCAGCTGCGTCTTCCTCGGGCGACTGCCTACTCCAAGATGGCGGAGGGAGCAAGACGTCACAGGAAGGGGCGTCCCCAAAGGCGGCCATCTTGGGTGGGGCGGAACAAGGGGGAACAAGGAAGGACGTGACGCACGGAAGTCGACGCGGTTCCGGCGGCGACGGCCATTCTACACCGGAGGGAGGCAGCATAAGGCGCAAGAGGAGAAACGGAGGGACAAGCGCAACCGGAGAGCGGAAGCCGAGCGGACAGCCGAACCAAGCCGCGGGGAAGAGCGGCATAGCAACAATTAGACAGAGGGAGGGGATGAGGGAAGACAACAAGAGACAATAGGAGCCCCGGTAGCAGCCTAGTGTGGGGAGTTAGAGAGATAGGAGAAACCGGACGCTGAGTAGGTAGAGTAGATGGTATTGAGTGGTAGAAAGTGTGGGGAAGTGGCAAGCACGAGCGGATAGAGAGAGAGTATTGTAAGTGAGAGGCAGAGGTTAGAGCTAAGAACATAGGTGAAAGGAAAAGCAGGGGGAAGTGAACGTAGAAGGGGAGGAGTCGGAGTAGCAAGTGACGGGAGCAAGAAAGAAAAGTAAGTGAGAACAAGATGGGGATAGGCAAGTGTGCAGGGCGGTGGCAGGTTATAAGGCACGTGAAGGAGAAGGAGGTGAGGCGAGAAAAGAGGTGAGGGGAAAGGAAGCCTAATAGCGGCAGAGTACCTAGGGAGAGGTAAGAAGGAAAAAAGAGGTGGGAGGGGGAGCTAGAAGACAATGGGGAGCTCAAGGAAGCCAGCTGCAGAGGAGCAGAGTACTTAGGAGGTGGGAGGCACGACATATGCTGGAGCAGACTGGCATAAAAAAGATATTAAAAAAAAAAAAGGGGAGGGAATTAGCGGGGGAGAAATTAGCCAAGTGGAGACAGGAAGTCCTCATAGGTAGAGAGAGAATGTGAGTGAGAATGTGGAAGGTCACATAGTGGGCAGCACAAGAGGTTGGGGGTGAGATGCAACACGGGGTTATTAGTGAAAGTTATAAGCGTAGTTATTCGTTCATTTAGAGATAACGGGAAACAAACGGGGAGGGGCGGGGGGGTAGAGGCCTGCCCTGATCTCCGCATGTGCTCCGAGTCGGGACTGGCTGGGTTTAGGCTAGTGGATTCCGACAAAGTCCCCTGGTTGGGTTGGGCGACGGGGGATGGGGAGGGACGCCAAGAGGGAGGGCGGGAACCCCCCCCCGTCGGTTACCCAGGGGCGAGGATCACGGGCCTGCGGCACGGGTGCCAATGCCACGTGACCCATGTTCTGATATCTGTTTTTTCTTTGTTATTTGTCTATATGTTCCCCTCCCCACCCCCCTTTTGTGTCAGCCCTCCCTGGATGTCAATCCCAGAAACAAAGGCTTGGTGCACGGAGAGAGAGAAGCGGGAGACTGATCGGCGAAAAATACATCAGGAGACAGGATACCTACCGGTCCAACAACGGCGGTTACGTAGATGGTTCACGATATACTGTTCAGATGAGTAATGAGATTATTATGGTTTCACATAATGTGAAGGGGTTCAACAGTCCCGTTAAGCCTTTAGGGAATATACCCGGCGGAAGGCCGACATTATTTTCCTACAGGAAACTCATTTCTCCCGCGTAAACCACCCGAAATTTTTAGATAAGAGCTATAAAACATTCCACCTGGCATCGGCAAATGTCAAAAAGAGGGGCGTAGCAATTATCACGCACAACAGGCTTGCCCTGACCATAGATAAGCAATACTCTGACCCACAAGGTAGATTCTTAATCTTAACGGGCAAGATACAAAATCAACAGGTAACACTAGCGTCAGTATATGCCCCGTGCGAACAAAACCCTGTTTTCTTTGAACAGTTTTTCTCCATACTACATAAAATGGCAAAGGGAAATACCTTCCTCGCTGGGGACCTGAACCGCACACTGGACCCTGACCTTGACAGATGCACCCAACCTAACACTACCCACAGACAGGACATATTAACCCTCCGCAAGGGCCTTCAAGACTGTCAGTTGACGGATATCTGGAGAGAGCAACACCCGGTGACCCGAGAATATACTTTCTACTCACATCCCCATGACAGATATAGCCGAATAGACTACTTCCTGGTATCAAACAGAGTGGTTCCAGTGGTGGGCCACACAGAGATTCACGAGATCTCGTGGTCCGACCATGCGCCTATAGAGCTGAGGTGCACGATTGTAGGGCTAGACAGACCCGGAGCAAACTGGAAGCTCAATGAGCTTCTTCTCAAGGCCCCGGCCACCGAAAGGGCGATACGGGACCGGATAAAAGATTTCTTTAGAGAAAACAAGGGAAGCGTACAGTCGCAGGCCACGCTTTGGGAAGCCCATAAGGCTACGCTTAGGGTGTTCCTTATGAATATCGCTGGTAAGCGGAGACGAGAGAAAGCTTCTAAAATACATGAGCTGCAGGCGAGATTGACACTTCTCACTGCACAACACTCCGTGGATAAAAACCAGAACACGTGGCAAGAATTGTTAGATACCAAGGCGGCCCTTAATTTGGTGTTATCATCCCAGGCCGAGAAGGAGTTAGCTTGGTCCAAACGCAGATTTTATGAAAAAGCCAACAAGCCAGATACCTTACTAGCCAACAAGCTCCGAAACAAGCTTCCAAACTTTCGGATAGCAGCAATTAGAACCCAGCAGGGTGATCTTACCTCTGATCCGAAACAAATAGTGGAAACATTCCGGAAATACTATGCTACACTGTATGATGGAGATAAGGTCACCCATAACCGAAAAACATCGGCTGCCCTCAGGAGGTTTCTGTCTGAGGCACAGCTTCCGACCCTGGGCAGGGTTGAGAAGGAGGCCCTGCAGGGTGATTTCACCCTGGAAGAGATCACAGAGGTAATTAAGTCCCTCAAACCAGCCAAGGCCCCAGGCCCTGACGGATACTCAAATTTATACTATAAAAAATTCTGTAAGACCCTAGCCCCTCATCTTCTGAAGTTATTTAACGGGATCCTAGAGGGAGAGCCCTTCCCGACCCAGATGCTCCAGGCGTCTATCTCGGTGATCCACCAGCCTGGTAAGGACCCGGCAGACTTCAAGAGCTACCGGCCAATCTCCCTGATTAATTCGGACATAAAAATCTTCTCCAAACTATTAGCAAACAGGGTGGGTAGTGTCCTTCCGGGCCTGATACATCCGGATCAAGTAGGCTTTATTGCAGGTAGACAGGCGGCAGATAACACCAGACGGATAATTGATCTAATAGATTTGGCAAGACAAAAACACATTCCGTCCATGGTGTTGAGTCTGGATGCCGAGAAGGCATTTGACCGTATCGATTGGTCCTACCTCCGAGAGACGCTGGGGGTGTTTGGGTTTGGGGGCCGCCTCCTTGAAGCAATAATGGCCCTATATGCAGGCCCCACAGCGAAAGTGCGGCATCAGGGCTTCCCTTCCGAGCTATTTAACATTCGAAGTGGAACTCGCCAGGGTTGCCCGCTGTCCCCTTTACTTTTTGCACTTTGTATCGAACCCCTCGCAGCCCACATTAGATTAAGCCCTAATATATCAGGAATCCAATTGGGGGGACAGCATCACAAAGCTGCGCTATATGCAGACGACGTGATCCTGACCATCTCTAAACCGCTGCCAACCCTGCCCAATGTCTTTGAGATCTTGGGCGCCTTTGGCAGGATTTCAGGGTTCAAGATTAATCAGGCCAAGTCTGAGGCGCTCAACATCAATCTACCTAAACCAATCGAAAAATTATTAGAATTAAATTTCAATTTTAAGTGGCAATCCTCCGCTATCAAATATTTAGGGGTATACATCACTAGGGATTATAATACTTTATATAAGGCAAATTTCCCCAAGATGATGAAGAAGCTCAAGGAAGATCTCAGGGTATGGGCGGGGTACGGGATATCATGGTTTGGCAGAATTCATAGTGTCAAGATGAATTTACTGCCCAAAATGTTATATCTGTTTCAGACCCTACCAATACCTTTAATTAAATCTGAGATCCAAGCCCTTCAAGCTCACATCATCCAATTTATTTGGAACAAAAAACGCCCACGAATTGCAAAAAGCCTACTGACAAAACCAGTAGTAAAAGGGGGACTTTCGGTACCTTGCTTGATGGCATATTATAAAGCGGCACAATTAGGCCAAATCATTCAATGGCACACGGACCCCACAAACAGAAGATGGACAGAGCTAGAAAGGGAATGTTGTGCCCCAGTGGCACTTCAAGATTTGATCTGGCTACCAAAACAATGCAAGAAAGGCATTGGAACGCCGCTCTGCGCAGTGGCGAATTCCTTAGCGGTCTGGGAGACATCTAAATTTAAAGCTAACTTAACCACCCCCCACACATTAATGTCCCCCCTATGGGGCAACCCGGACTTTGCTCCGGGGCTGTCGAGTGATAAATTTGTAAAGTGGACGCAGGCAGGGTACAACCGATTAAAGGACCTGGGGGGTAAGGGATCTATCAAGACGTTCGATTGGTTTAAAGAGGCATCAAATTTCCCAAATTCAGAATTATTTAGATTCCTCCAGGTCAGGGCATTTTATAACAAATTTCCTGTTCGTCCTGCACGAACTAATTTTGAACAGCTGTGCTCCAGACCAACGGACACACGGGGACTGACATCTCGGATGTACAGGGAGGTAGTCTGTCCGGCTGGTAAGGACTCCCCCCGCCTACGATACATGCGACAGTGGGAGACAGAGCTAGGGGAGACATTAGAGGACGACGACTGGAAATACATACTGCAAACTGCAGCGAAAAGTTCAATATGTGTCACATTAAAGGAGAACGCATATAAAGTCCTCATGAGGTGGTACCACACCCCAGTCAAATGATCTAAATTTGTCAAAGGTTATTCGCCGCTCTGCCCTAAACAGTGCGGAGAATTGGCTGACCTTAAACACATGCTGTGGTCTTGCCCAAGGGTGGTCCCGATTTGGGAAAAAATTCGAAACTGGCTGGAAGGGATGCTCGACTTAGAGATCCCCCTGGACCCGTGGCTGTTCCTTGTGGGCAGGCGGCCCCAGGGCATGTCTAGAACAACACATAAACTGGTCATGCATTTTGCGACCGCCACCCGATGCGAGATCGCAGCACTGTGGAAGCAGAAAGAGATCCCAATTATCCCCAAAATCAGGAACCGAATTTGGCACGTCTGCCAGATGGAGCAGTTGACGAGTTGGGTCAACGACTCTGGCGCTAAATTTCTAAAAGTCTGGGGCCCGTGGCTGGAACAAACCAACATCCCAGGGGTGGACGCCACCTCAATTTTGCACTAATAGTATGAAAAATGCGTTCTCCTTGGATGGGACAGACGGGACATAGACGTAGGGAGACGTTATTTAGGGCCACCCACACACTACAATGAGCAACAGGCCTATCAAAGTGAATCTCCAGCTACTTGTAGTCGCTTCAACCCCTCGCCAGAATATCGCAAGAACGCCTCCCCCCCCTCTTCCCCCTCCACCATACGTCTCCTCCCCAGTCCTGTAAGTCAAGTACGTCCTGTCTTAAATCCCTAATTGGGGTTCGTTTGGTGCTGTCAGTGTCGACAGCTGTTTTCTCATAAAAATGTGGTTTGACCATAATGTACGCCCATGGGCGGTGCGTGTCTGTAGATCGGATTTCCACAAATAAAAATGAAAGTTGAAAAAAAATAAAAATAAATAATAAGTAAGGGAATAACAGAAGTGAATATGACCAAGCTCAGAAATTATGCTGATAGCTCAATGTCCCTGTCAAACGTCCATAAATCGGCTCCGGTAAGGTTGAACACACAGTGTGTATAAATAATTGCGCACAGTCCTCAAAATCAGCCGGATGCGCGTACCAGCGTGTATCAGCATGTACGCAGCTTGTACCTGGCTTCAGCTGACTCTCTGCCTTATTTTGGGTTGTCATGCACGACACACCTGCGAGCACATGACCTGCATACGGGTTAATACTCTGCTAGCAAGCGGTCCCACTTTTCACCTCCACAGGAGGTCCCTCAAATAAGTAATTTCTCCCCTAAATCCGTCCCCATATGAACAGGTGGGCACGTGACTTAGATATGCAATCAGGGTTAATACACATGGCTACTCTTGCCAACTCACCTTTAACCTACACAAGGTACCTCCAATGAGTTAGTATTAACCCATTACACAATTGCAATCATATCTATATGCTTCCACCACGCGAGATAGTTATGCAACTAAAATATGTCAAATTAATATGTATGTCTTGATATAGCGCCATTAATGTACATAGCGCTTCACAGCAGTAATATACGTGACAATCATATAACTACCAAATAATATAAATAACACATAAGGGGAGAAGTGCTCAGACAAAAGTACCATTTAGGCAAATTAGTCTCTGCTCCAAAGAGCTTACAATCTAATTGGTTGGTAGGAAGAACGTACAGAGACTGTAGGAGGGCGTCTGCAAGGGACCAAGGTTTATGTCCGGAAATATAAATACTCTCTCCAGAGCTTGCAACCGTTCATATAGAGCCCAAAGCATTACTTATTAAATGTTTTAATATATATAAATACAGTGCTTAGATTACAGAAAAGGGATTACAAGAACATACAATTACAATAGATGCAAAACAGTTTCTCAAAATGAAAGGATAAAACAGAAACAGAAAACCCTATACATTACATTACCCAAATGCTATACGTTTTCTAACAGAGAGACCACTGGCTCAGGAAGATGAGCTATCACGTGCTTGGTCCAAACACACCTCTGTTGAAATCTGATTTTCATAAACCCTTGCTAAGCTTTAAGTACAACATAAGCCGTCCCTGTCGTAAATCAGCTGTTATATTGACAGTTTTACGACAAAGTAAAAAAACGAAAAAATTAAGTTTAAACTTCCCAATATCTAAACGCCCTCATAACTTTCCATAACTAACACTTACACACATGTGAGTCACATCAATACATTCAGGTGGTCATGGCGGATGCGACAAGACTAAGAATGACTGTTTAATCCTAAATTTGAGCAACAAATGGATATCTGTCCATTATTACCTCTTAACTATGTGGTGTATGGTGTCAGCACCTGCCCCTCTGTGACATAGTGACACCGTGTCAGTACCTGCCTCTCTTTGACACGGTGACATGGTATCAGTACCTGCCCGTCTGTGACACGGTGTCAGTACCTGCCCCTCTGTGACACGGTGTCAGTACCTGCCCCTCTGTGACATGGTGACACGGTGACAGAACCTACCCCTCTGTGACACAATGACATGGTGTCAGTACCTGCCTATCAGCACATCCTGAACAGCAATACCGGCTCCCTACCTGTACCGAAGCTGTGCGCAAGCGGGGAGACTATAGAGCCTGTTACAAATGTGTTATTTACATCAGTTATGCACGTATATGACGATTGCAGTACAGTACATGCATCGATAAGTGGGAAAAGGTAGTGCTTCACTTTAAGTACATTTTCACTTTACATACATGCTCCGGTCCCATTGCGTACGTTAATGCGGGGTATGCCTGTACTGCATTACTGCATTACTACATTACTAGAGAGGGGGCATTCCTTAAACTTGTAATTGGTTTCTTTAGTTCACAATGTATAACTGACCATACATTTTAGGGGGTGCTCATCCCGTAGATTTCAGGGTCCTATTTGGCCTTTTCTCTATATTAGAGAGGTTATAGACACTTTGCTGTGTGTCCTGTTCACCTTACTAGCAGTGCCTTGGTGCTGAGGTAGCAGGAGTTACTTCTGTAGATTTCCCTGGCACGTTATTCCCTCGGTATCCTCACCAAGGTGTCGTGCCAGGTGCTTTGGGTTACTCTAACTCCAGGTTAATCTCAGGGTCACAATTAGCGTGATCCCTCAGGGACACAAGCCTTCCATATGGGAGCCTATTCTTCCCTTCTTCCATACTAAGGAGCCAGACTAAAAAAGGCACTTCCCTACTGTACCTTCAAAACAAGGAAAAGGGACCCCTGCCCTATCATACCTATTGACATAACTATGTACTCCTTATTTACAGGTGATACCCCTCCTCTGTCTCTCCACCAGGATCTAGAAGTTTCCCCCCTTTTATTTATAGCCTAGCCTGATATCACTGTCTCCAGGCAGAAAAAGGACAGGGATGAATTCCTGCTGAATCACCCCAATATCATGTGGTAGGGAGGGGCCATTATTCTGTGTGAGCCCTTCATGGTTAACCCTTTAAGGCCCTATTAATCCCACAAGGGGGTGTAACACACATGTTAAATTGGGAGCTTTAAATACCTGTATTGACTCTTTGATGCTGGGGGTGAGGTTCATATTGCATTGTGAAGCGGCAAATGGGATAAAGATGCAATCCTGCTCCATCAACTACAGTAGCTAAGCGAAACATACCATAGTTAAAGAATTACATCTCATCAACTTCAGCCCTTATTGATCCACTGCTGGATGAAGGCCTCCCCAAGGATATTCTAGGTTCTGTGGTTGCGGGGCTCCCTTCTCCATGTTTCTTGCTGCAACAAATTTTCCGATTTCATCCTCCCATCGTACTTTTGGTTGTCCTCTTGGTCTTTTAATGTCCCTTGGAATCCAGTCAAGTACCATCTTCATCCAACGATGGTAATTTCTTCTTGCGATATGTCCAGCCCACAGCCATAAATACACATGCATATACAATTCTAAATATTCACTGAATTACTGTATATTCAGTTTATAATTCGCCAGCATCAAAGTTACAAAGACATAACTTTTACATAAAACCCAGGGAAGTCAAAATTTCACTTTATGGGTGATTAAATCTTTTTAGGAGCGCTTATTACACTCCTAAGTTTAATTTATGTGTGTCTGCTAAGACATAAATAATATGAAAAGATTCCCAGTGATGCTTTTCTTATGGGCTTCTCTCCTGCTTTGTGGCTTGTATAAGTCAATGCTATAATCTTTAATATGTTGTCATACTTCTCATATACAGTAGTCATATGTTATTCCAAAATATTGTTTTTGTCAACTCAGTGCCAGCTACGGAAGAAAGGGAAGGTCCCTGGGTTGATAACCTTTAGAAGTCTAATCATGTCAGCGCAAACTTTTCCTCAAAAATCAAACAATATTGAAAGTGCAGTAACAAGGGAGGGAGAGGGAGTAGGGGTATGTTCCCTGTTATTGGACCAACAAGTAGTTGATATGTTACAAGCTTTAGAACCTCACTTGGTCCCTCATCGGGTTACATAACCTCTCCCCGCTTTGTTACTATGTGGAAGAAAGGACGAACACGGCGACCCACCCTTCTTTGCTTACAATATTGAAAGAGACTATTCTTGTTCTCCTTGTTCACCAATAAATACTGGTGTTAAACCCTTTGTTGCCTGTACGGAAAAGTACTACACAGCTGGTCCCTTTGCGCTACGTCACCGCGGGACATGAACGTAAGAAGACGGCTTTCCACTGCCGCTCGGTTTGTGGTTAGCCCTGATCGCAATCTCTCCTAGAAAACATGGAAAAAGCCATAACAGAAGTGCCTCCAGCTTGCCAGTTCTCACGGCGTACTACATACTGTACGTCCATAGTTCCCTCAAAGGGTCAAGGAGCCTATTCACTAAACGCCGTTATTGCCAATGCAGAATCACGCAAAAACAACATGCAATTTGATGCACTAAGAAATCTAGCATTATTGTCATATTCATAGAAAATTATCTATGCATAAAAGTCTCCTGATTTGACATCTCATATGCCAGCTATTTTCACCTGAATTTATAGGATTTGTATGGGATTCACCTCGAAATATCCTTATCATAGTTTAATGAATAAGCTACACAATCTGGATGGAGGACCCAATAGTGAGATAATTAAGGCGTGTACAGATTGCCTTCTTAAATTTCAAATCCTGTTTACCATTAAAAAAAATAATAATACTGTACTTGATTTTCCTAATTATTTTTGTTTTTACCACACATTTTATTGTGAACTTATTCAGTAGTTTTTCTTTTAGAGAAATATTGATGGAATTCCCCTCCCCAGAACCCCCCTTGTAAAACAGTCACCCGTTTTATTATCTGATTGGGTATTATATAACTATATTCATATACACTGTATGTTTATTTATTTATAAAATGTGTTACCATGAAGCAGGGCCGCCAAGAGGGGGGGGGGGGACAAAGGATACTGGCGTCCCATGGCCCATGAGTCAGGGGGGCCTGAACCCCCTGCCAGTTAAACAACTTAGAAAAAAAAAATGCCGGGTCTCCATATTGGCAGCGCCGGAAGTCAGCTGCTGGGTATGCTTCCGGCGCGCCAGCATGAGAGGGAGGTCCGGTAGGTGCAGGAGCAGCCTCGTGGGACAGGTGCCTGCCGCCGGGCCTCCCACTGCGCATCGCCCCCACCACCAGGACACTGCTGCGCATCGCCCCCGACTGCAGCACTGGGCTACCCCAGCAGGCTGCAGCATCGCCCCCCCCTGCAACATGGCCCCCCTCTGCAGCACCAGGCCACTCCCGGCAGCAGTGGCCCTCCCCAGCCTCATGCAGCCGGCTCCTCACTCCCCCCCCCCTACCGGAGTCTCCGGTAGGTTGTTCCCGTTTTGGGGTGCGCGTAAGAGTAGGAGGAGCGGCCGGATACTTTGTTGAGCCTTGGGACCATGAACAGTCTGTTGGAGTCACATCTCAGATGATAAGTGCTGCATGTGGTAGGGGTGCATGTGGCTGGTTCAGATAGGCGGGTAGCTTGCCCAGAAAGTTTTCGAATGTTTGTATGCTAACAAACTCAGAATGGGACATTTGGCCGCGACTGTCCCATCGTGACCAAGTCGCCACTTGCGTTTTGCATCAGAGGGACCCTCCGCTGTGGGACCCATACATTTAGGGTATAGGGATAACGTTAAGGGTTTTAGCGGTTAGTGTATAGGGCTAACTTAAGGGGTTTTAGTGGCTAACCCAAGAGGTTTTAGGGCTAGGGTTTACGGTTTTGGGGTTAGCATTACTATTAGGGGTTAATATTAGGGATCTTTGGGTAAGGGCTAAGGTTTGGGGCTTACCTTAGTAGCAAAGCGGCTGGTGGCTGAGTGTCCCGGTGGTGAGGTCACTTGCGTTGAAACCAGATATCCGACCTAGACCAAACAAACTATGTATGTGCGCAGTGAAGATTTCATTGTAATGTGCTTATTTCTTCCCCAATATTTGAGATTCATGGTTTTAATTTTCAGAAATAAAACAGATACGTGTAACACCTTATAGAAATAAATCCCATTCCTTACTATGCGGCTGTTGGAAATGGGGAACCATATTGGGTTGGCAGTAGCAGTCATCTTTTATTTCATGACCATGGTGCTTTATCACCCTCCACGGAAGGATGACACTGCGCACCCTCAGTATTATACTGCAGTCTCAGCACTAGCAATGAGCTCACATTGTGCTGCAGCAGGTGAACCTACCACCTTGTAGCCTTGCAGGTGATCATGCTGCTGACGCTCACTGACAGCATTGTGTGAGCAGGACAATAAATCAGTGGACGCATCTCCTGGGGGAAAGATCTATGAAAAGAACGAATTATTTCATGGGAATAGTTTAGGATTTTATTTGGACATTATAATGTTGGAATTCGTTTGAGAAATGTTCAAATGTTTGATGTTCTTTCCAACTTTTACTGCAACATAACCTGCTATTTGTATGATATACTGACTTGTGCGATGTGCATTGTCCCCTATGCTCCGTGCGCTCATTTACTGTACATGGGGGCCTATGTGTACACAGAGCCCAGTCTATGGAGAAAGTCTCAATAATCTCTATATGTAAGGCAGGGTAAAACAGAACAAGGGGAACACAGATACCAGATAGACTTTCATATGCTTCCTGGGCATGAATAAGGTACAGAAGAGAAATATATTCCAGAAAAACAAGCTGGACGGGCTAAAAATCTGGTGAAAGGGATTAGGAGAAAGTTCATTATAACTGAGGAACATATGCATTAACGCCCTTATTTACTAAGCAGTGTTATGTTATAAGACACCTTGAGGTATAGACATTAAAGTGTCTTCTGGTGCTGGAAGGTGTTTTATGACATAGCACAGTTTAGTAGACATGGCTTGTGACAGTAGGGGCAATATGACCAGCATATTAAAGGTTAAGCTCACCCATCTAGTCAAGATAGATGCCAAGATGTTGGCATAGTATACAATCTTATTGTGGCCTAAATGACCAACATAAACATTTCTGTGTGTTCTGTAACATTTATTTCCCTTGTGTAATGTAATGCTGTATTTCTATGTCTCCTTTGTGTGCCTGGGTGGTGATTCTCTCAACCAGCCAGCACACACAGGCATCCGGGTCTGCTTATCTAAATGTGGGTGAGGTGCTTGGGGCACTAGGAGTGGGGAGGGGTGTTTACTCAGGTCTGGGGAACTGTGTCTCCAAAAGCGGAACCATTGTTCATCCCAGACTCTGAGGCGTCTATCTCTGCGGGAGATATCATGCCTGCTCTGGGATCCGTTGCTGGGTCAGTCCTGCAGGCACGATTCCTATTGGTCGATTGGAATTCCCCCCTTCCCTTAAGCATGCCCCTGTGGGCTGTCATAGATGCACTGTCACCGTACACGGCCGGGATTGGTCCATCACAGGTGAGCCCTAGCACTGTGACTGGCCAGCACGTAGCATCCACGCTCTGAGTGGTCAGCACCTCGTCTTCCATGCTTTTAGGTGGATACAGAGAAAATATGTATAGGCCTGCCAGTTTCAGTACCACAGACTCTCTTGGTTATTGCTAGTTGGGGTTTCTCCGAGGTTTGTGCCGGAGACACCAAAAACGAGGCTCGGTCAAGTAGACGAGCAGGACTTTTGAATTTGTTGTTGTTCAAATAGCATCCTTGCAGTCTTGAGGGACCAGAGACGCATGGAGTGTGGTAGCTGACCTGGGTAAGCCTATTGAAGTGGCACCCAGCACCTTGCTAGCTAGGATTCCATCCATAACCCGTTTTAGTGAGTTTGAACCGAAGTCTTGTATTGTGTGTTGCTCCAGTTGGCCCTGGCTAAAATAAACTTGTTTTATTTAACTCCTTTATTCCATTTGGGAATCTTGATCCTGGTGTAATTGTCCTGGTCTCCCGTGACATGGTTCTAAAAGTATTATAAATTACTTGGGACAGCTACATAATGCAGATGATAGGCAGATCTATTCACTCCGACACTCACACCGGCAATCCAGTCCCAAGTCTCTGATTGCCTCCTTAATATGTCCAAAACTTAGCTCCTCATAATCTACCTTTCCTCACACTCATTTCCCCCTACTTCCCTGGCCACACTCATAATACTAATATAAGGTAGATTATGAGGAGCTCAGTTTTGGACCGGTGCGTGCCGGAAGCTGAGCCTGACTTCCGGGTGCATCCAGGTCTGAGAGAGAGAGGCCCGGCATGGGAAGAAGAGGCAGTAGCTGAGGAGGGCCGAGACTCAGAGGCCAGAGGCTCAGTCGCCCAGCAGCTGGATGCAGAAGTTGATCCACTGAGTATAGCTGTGGGCGCTATATAAATAAAGATATACATATACATAATAAGACAGAGAATGATAGGATCAGAAGAACAATCGCATTCCAATGTAGTTTTTTAAATCAGAATTATTAAGGAAGTCAACAATGCAACAGTTTTGCATAACACAATTTGATTATATATATTCTATTAAAGTATATTATGAGTGAATATGTCCATGGAGGTATGGGCCAAGTATAATTTATTGCTTTATGTCATCTGGGGACATCAAGAAAGATGACAAGGATGCAGGGACAAAACAAAACCCGCCACAAGAGACAATATGCAAAAGCCATTGGTATAAAATATACCCATCAGCCAATTAATGATATGATAGTTTCATCCCAAGATAGCAATTTAATGATTCTTAGAATATGAATGAGGAAGTGATTTTAACCAAGATTAAGTAAGCGTTAAGATAGAATAATGGATGGAAGTAGAGAAACAGAAGAGACTTTGTAGCCATATTGATCATGCAGGAAGATTAACCCTTTGCTCTCTGTGAAGAGACTTTTACTGGAAAAAAATGAATTGGAAGCAAAGGAAGGCTATTGTACAGAACCAAAATAAGTCCAAAGTAATATATTTAAAGGCTAACTAATGTTAAAATAGTACAAGCTTTCAGGTCCACTGAGGTCCCACCTTCAGGCCTCTAGTAATAAACTAAAATAGCATGGCATATTTATACAGGTAGGAAGGTGTTAATTAGAGATGCAAATGGTTAGTGTAACATTGCATTGCAAAGAAGTTTATGTTCCAGCAATTAGAGTAACAATATCTGGGCTGTCAGTAGAGAGAAGGAAGTTGTGTATTTGGATATAGCACAAGTGAATTGAAGTTAGGAAAGTGGTACCATGTATTTAAACTGAATAATGAGACAAGAACTGCTTACCCAGTTAAGGCCTGTATTTAATTTATCAAATGTTTGCATGATTTTTTTCCCCCACAGGTATCTCTGCAAAATCTACAGCCACAGAGCATATCTCCCCAACAGAATAGCAGCGCCCTGAACAGAGCATATCTCCCCAACAGAATAGCAGAGCCCTGAACAGAGCATATCTCCCCAACAGAATAGCAGAGCATATCTCCCCAACAGAATAGCAGAGCATATCTCCCCAACAGAATAGCAGCGCCCTGAACAGAGCATATCTCCCCAACAGAATAGCAGAGACCTGAACAGAGCATATCTCCCCAACAGAATAGCAGAGCATATCTCCCCAACAGAATAGCAGAGCATATCTCCCCAACAGAATAGCAGTGCCCTGAACAGAGCATATCTCCCCAACAGAATAGCAGCGACCCTGAACAGAGCATATCTCCCCAACAGAATAGCAGCGCGGTGAATAGAGCATATCTCCCCAACAGAACAGCAGTGCCCTGAACAGAGCATATCTCCCCAACAGAATAGCTGTGCCCTGAACAGAGCATATCCCCCCAACAGAATAGCAGCGCCCTGAACAGAGCATATCTTCACAACAGAATAGCAGTGCCCTGAATAGAGCATATCTTCACAACAGAATAGAAGTGCCCTGAACAGAGCATATCTCCCCAACAGAATAGCAGCGCCCTGAATAGAGCATATCTTCACAACAGAATAGCAGTGCCCTGAACAGAGCATATCTCCCCAACAGAATAGCAGCGCCCTGAACAGAGCATATCTCCCCAACAGAATAGCAGCGCCCTGAACAGAGCATATCTCCCCAACAGAATAGCAGCGCCCTGAACAGAGCATATCTCCCCAACAGAATAGCAGTGCCCTGAACAGAGCATATCTCCCCAACAGAATAGCAGAGCATATCTCCCCAACAGAATAGCAGTGCCCTGAACAGAGCATATCTCCCCAACAGAATAGCAGCGCCCTGAACAGAACATATCTCCCCAACAGAATAGCAGAGCCGTGAACAGAGCATATCTCCCCAACAGAATAGCAGAGCCCTGAACAAAGCATATCTCACCAACAGAATAGCAGCGCCCTGAACAGAGCATATCTCCCCAGCAGAATAGCAGCGCCCTGAACAGAGCATATCTCCCCAACAGAATAGCAGCGCCCTGAATAGAGCATATCTCCCCAACAGAACAGTAGTGCCCTGAACAGAGCTGGAATAAAGGTCTATTTGGTCCTTGGCATGGTAAAGTTTCGGCTTGCCATTATGCCACTTTTTTCATCTGCAAACACACACAGGCTTACATATAAACACACACACGCTCACACACAGGCTTACATATAAACACACGCTCACACACAGGCTTACATATAAACACACATGCTCACACACAGGCTTACATATAAACACACACGCTCACACACAGGCTTACATATAAACACACACGCTCACACACAGGCTTACATATAAACACACACGCTCACACACAGGCTGACACAAACACACACAGGCTTACATATAAACACACACATGCTCACACACAGGCTGACACAAACACACAGGATTCTATTCTAGTAGCTTTGATAATTTAACCGCAACATTGAACGTGTTTGCATGTTCATTGCTCACTGTATGACATTTGTGAAAATACGGTATTCACCAAAGCAAATCGCATTTTCTATACCGGTTGTTACAAATATTCAGCACTAGTTTGTATTTGTTTAACAAGCGAAATGAGCTGAACGTGTGATTTCCCTCCATCAGTTTGTAAGAGCAGCACAGAGAGAGCAGAGAGAGCTGTATCTCCCTGCACAGCTCTTACAGGCAATTGCCCTGCACAGAGAGAGCTGCATCTCCCTGCACAGAGAGCTGCATCTGCCTGGACAGCTCTTACAGGCGTTCCACATCACGGTTCACATGACTGGGACATTTAAACTTGCAGGATTTACCAGCACCCCATTCTAGTGCCTGTACCCCGGGAAGCAGGGGTCCCCGGACTTGAAAGTAATGTTTTTTAGCTCTGGAGACTCCCTGCTTCATTCCTATGTAATAAAGATAAAAACAGAGCTTCATTACCTTAGTGGCTAACCACTAAAGTAATGAAGGGTTTAACCACCAGTACCCGGTTTATTGGTGGTCAATCGGATGGGTGATGGTTGTAGTTGCACCATGGTGGGTGGTTAGGTCTCCCTGGAGGGTTGTGGGGAGTGTAAATGGCTTAATTACCTTATCACGTGGCTCGGTGCAGGGACATGTGCGAGACCTTGGCTCTTACCTTCTCCAGCAGCATCATCTGGCAGCATCTCCACCCGGCATCTCCAAATGTATAGTCCTGTCATTATGGCTCCACAACGTCAAATGACATCGGGTTGCCATGACAACGGGACGTGATGTCGCGGCACCACAAGGCGTCACATTGTTAGGGCAATGTTATGCCACAGGGTGTCCCATTGTCATGGCAACGGGATGCCATTGGACACCGTGGAGCCATGATAATGGGATCATGCATGAGGAGACGCCGCCGGTCAAGTTAAGAGAGTTATAGAGGCCCCGCACTTCCCCCCCATTCAAAAACAATCAATAGCCAGCCACCCTATAGTAAATAAACGTTGTACTTGCCCTGCCAGGATGATGACCATCCTCGTCCTTGTCTTCCTATTCAGTGGCACTAAAATTTAAAACACTATCTACTGGCCAGTGACCACTTCATTACCTTATTGGTATTAACCTCCCCAGCAACCCTCCTGGGAAGCCTAACCAGCCACACTGGGGCAACTACAACCTTCACCCACCCCCTCTACCACTAGCAAACCAGATACTGCTATTTAACCGCTTCATTATCGTAGCAATTAGCCGCTAACCTAATGAAGCTTGGCTGTTATTTAATTTTTATTACATAGGATTGAAGCTGGGGCTCCCCGGACTTGAAATTAAAGGGTTTCCGCTCCGAAGACCCTTTGCTTCAATCCTATGTAGTGAAAATAAATGATACTCCATCTGAAGGAAAACGCAATTTCTATCTCGCCACCCTTTAGGCGGCGTTAAAAAAGAGTGCATATTTCAGCGCTATTTGCATCTCGGAGCTACTTGAATAGCGATTAGTGGTAAAAAATGTTGTTTCTGCCTTTTATGACATAATGATCGAATTGTTGGAGCAAGAGTGATAGCGCAGATGTAAAAAGGCGTTTACTGGATGTTGTTGACATGCGATAACGGCTTACTGAAAACATGCAAAATCGTTTGTAAAGTGCACTTTACATGTGTTAAGTCACTTATTGAAGCTACTAGAATAAGCCCCACAGACTGAAACAAACACACAATTGGCAATCATATAAATAATAAATAATACAAATAACAGATCATGGGAATAAGTGCTTCAGACATTTAGGAAAAGGAGTCCCTGCTCCGAAGAGCTTACAATCTAATCAGTAGGTAGGAAGAACTTTCATAGACAGTAGGAGGGCGTTCTGGTAAGTGCGTCTGCAGGGGGCCAAGCGATATGTATGGGGTGTATAGTAGTTTGAGATAATTTGTTGGAAATGTTCTCAGCAGTTTGAGCTGTAAACTGTAACAATATATAATGTTACCTTAGTAATACAGTACAAGGATACAATGTAGCTGCTAAATTACACTGGTTGAAGCAGCCATTATGTTAGGCACACAATCAGGATAATGACAGATTTATAACAGGCGAACCAAACGATTGTCAGCTTAGGTAAGAATGTAGAAATATACATTTTATATGCAAAGCATGTGACGAATAAGAACACAAGAAAAACAATGTTTGGAAAGTAGTTTCGCTGCTTTAAATGTATCATTTTTACTGTAACTTACTATTGTTATTTACAAAAGCATTTCTTTCTTCAGTTAAAACATAGTGGAATAATGAAAGGGAAGAACAAATCATGGCACCAATGTTTTATCTCTCCAACTTGAACAGTCATTAACAGATACCCAATTACAAAATATTGATTAACTGGGGACTTTTAAAGGGCCTTTTATATTTTTAAATACTGGGCTATATTTATCAAGAAGAGCTGCTCGTTAAGAGACCTTCCAGCCTGGAAGATGTATAATGGGCCATTTCTGAGCATGTTCTGCTGCTTGTGAAAGGTCTATAAAGGACCTAATTACTAAGCTATGTCATAATGTCTTGTGAAGTACAATTGCTTAGTAATTATGGCTCATAGTCCCAATAATTTTGCAGAAAACATTTTATTTTGCAATTTTTTCCCCAGAGACTCCTAAAACAATATAACATTCGCATGATAAGCCGCTAAAGCACTCAATGGTTAACCTAATACAAGTCATTAAGGCCACAAATACACAATAATAAAAGAAATACACAAGCACTTAAACACCCCAACAATAAAAGAACGAAATAGCCTAATAGTACACATCACAAATAATTATCACCAAAATAGCAAAATTATTACAATTGTTATTCCAAAACAATACAATTAAATAAACACCTATCCATTAAGCTATTTAACAAATAAAAACGCTAGCCAACCAATCAATTAAATGAATAAAAGCACTAGCCAACAAAACAAATAATTAATTTAAACCACTAGCCAACAAAACAATGAATTAATTTAAAACGCTAACCAATCCTGAAATGTACTAAAAACAGGCCATCCAAATGCCAAAAATGTAATCCAAATAATAAAAAGAAATAGAAAAAATAACAATCAATTGTAAACAAGCATGTGCCAAAAAATGGTTTGGCTGTTACTGCATTTATCTCTACCCTAAAGACACAGATTAATACATTATCAGTCAATGGGTAAGTAAATACATAAAAATAAATAAATACAATAAAAAAACCTGAAACAAACTTACTTTACCTTAGATGTCTTCACCCTCCAAATCCCGGTGTATCTGCAAGCTCTCGTACCACGACGTCATTACCCGCAATCCAACGCCATCCACCTTGAAGACCAGCATCAGGTCAGAAAGATATCTTCATCTGTAATTCTTTTTTTTAATCTTCTATCTTCTTTCAATCCAAATCTCCATGGTAAATCTATGTTGGGGTGTTTAGGTGCTTGTGTATTTTTTTTTATTATTCTGTATTTTTGACTTTAATGATTTGTATTAGGTTAACCACTGAGTGCTATAGTGGCTTATCATGCCCATATTATATGGGTATGATATACCACTGTGCCAATCAATGGGTAGAGGTTGGGTATAGTGGTTACGGGTAGGTGGTTAGGCCTCCCGTATGGGTAGTGGGGGAGAGGGGTTAACCTCTTAATTACTATATCGGTTATTAATCGCTACTGTGGTTAAAGGCCATTAGATTGTATTTTTTTTATGTACTCTTACTGGCAACGGAGGACATGAACCTGCAGTATGCTGATGAGGATGCCCTTCATGATTGCAGGGGTAAGTAGGAAGATTTATTTACTTTATTTATGCTGGTTGGCTAATGTTTGCTTTACAATGGGCAAATGCACTATTATTCATATCTGCATAATAGCAATTTTTCCCATTACTATACCGTATGTGTGTGGGGGGGGGGGGGGTTGTTGTTGAGGGTAAAGGAGTTGGGTAGTAGGATTTTTGTGTGTATTTTTATTTATTGTGGGTAGAGGGATTGGGTGAAGTGGGTAGAAGCCCCAAGGATGGATGTTTAGGTCTACCAGGTGGTAGCAAGAGGGCTTAACCCCTTCATTACCTTAGCAGTATTAATCGCCCCCCCGCAATACCTAAACACCCACCAGGGGCCAAATACCACCTTCACCCATCCCGCTATCCGCAATAAAACGTGCACTGGTGGTCAACCCCTTCATTGCCTTAGCGGCTAGCCACTAAGGTAATAAAGCAATTTTAATAAAAAAATGTTATACTAGTATATTATGTATGTACTGTATGTATGTCTTTTTTTTATATACAGCCATTAATGTACATAGTGCTTCACAGTAGTAATACTACACGTGACAATCATATAAATAACAAATAATACAAATAACAGATCATGGGAATAAGTGCTTTAGACTTAAAAATTAACATTTAGGAAGAGGAGTCCCTGCTCGGAAGAACTTACAATCTAATTAGATGAGCAGGGGGTCTCCGGAGCATAACCGCATTGATTTGAGGTCCGGGGACCCCCTGCTTCCCGAGATACAGGCCTCGTTATGGGGTGCTGGTATCTCCTATGCATTTAAATGTCTTGCGCCACGTGACCGTGGGAAAAAAATACCGTGATAGCAAAGCTCAAAAACTGGCGGCTTAAGAAGGCTTATAGAATAGTCCCTCAGTGTACTAATTTTAAACCTCTCAATTGGTAATAAATGTCATCGCAGATTTATGCTATGTGACACGCGTCTCTTTCTCTCTCTCTTCTAAACAAATATGTATGTATGTATGTCACACAAACAACTTAAATTATTAGACAACTGTTTATTTATTTATAAAAATGTTTTACCAGGAAGTAATACATTGAGAGTTACCGCTCGTTTTCAAGTATGTCCTGGGCACAGAGTTATAACAATACATGGTTATATTAAAAGAACAGGGTTAAACAGTCACTTCACAGACATTTCATGGACAGATAGGGTTGGAAAATTGGGTACAGGGGATAAAGGGCTTGTGATTTTCCGATTGATATAGAGCAGCTGTGACATCACCAAACATCAGCGAAGGGCAGCAAACGGCTCGCACCCTTTGGCTGCGCCAAGGATGTCCGCCTTTGGGGCAACGCAGATGTACTCTGGGGTGGATGGTTTTCGATGCAGCTGTGAACAACAAGTCCTTTGTGTGACAATAGTAGACCAGATGTCATATGGCTGAGGTCCCAAACCTTATAATTGCAAGTCTAATAAATGTTGCTAAGTGGGATTGTACCTCTTCAACTAATATAATGTACAAGGATGCATTTTCTTTGAATGATTATGAACTTCAACTCCATAAAGCTGTTTTTCATGAACTTTGGGACTAGGAGTCTTCATCTTTATAATCCTGTTGCAGATTTTATTTAGTCAACAGTTGTGTTAATTAAAATACCTATAAACAAGTCACACAATAAATAATTACTTAGTTTCTGCTACATTCAGGAGTAAGAATCGTGTTTACAGTCCCAGTGTTTTAATAATAGCATTTTGTAAATGTCATTGTACATTGCTATTTGTTCTTTGTTTTAAATGTTACTCAAAACCTTTCTGTAACAATGCACAAATATAAATAAATCACATCATAATTGGTAGTGCTTCAGATTAGCCTGAGGCACAGTGCCGGGCGCGTGCTGCGCCGTGTGCGTGCTGCACCGTGCGCGCAGGCGGAATTTTAGTTGGCTGACGTCAGTCAGCCTTTCTATACGAGGGCCGCGTGCGCACAGGGCAGGGAGAGGGGAGCCGACAGACAGCGGCGAAGATGAGGAAATTCATCTTTTCGCGCCGCTGCCTGCGCTCAAATGTGTGTGTGTGTGTGTGTGTGTGTGTGTGTGTGTGTGTGTGTGTGTGTGTGTGTGTGTGTGTGTGTGTGTGTGTGTGTGTGTGTGTGTGTGTGTGTGTGTCAATGATTGCAGAAGTAAAAAAAAAATATTTATTAAAAAAAACATTTCTTTAAAAAAATCTTATCTAGCACTTCCTTTCACTCACACAACCCATGCACACACATATACTCACACATACACACCCATACACGCATGTGTGTACATTACCTGCAGCTCCCGGCACTATATACAGGGAAAGCATGCGGCACGCGCGTTCGCATAGGAAAGCGCGGCCGCCTGCTGTATGTAACAGCCCTGAGGCACCCTTAGGCTTTGTCCATAGTACAAGATACAGCACGTGCTATGTAGTTCGCGCCGAAACAAACACTAGGATGCCAATGCATATGCACAGTGTGCGCTAGCGCGTGCACATGTGCTACAGGGAGAGCGGCGCTTTACAATACTAACAAGTTTGTATTTGAAGCGCGACGCCAGGAGGAGGAAGCGCGGAATCTAGTGCGTTCCACTATGGATGCGGCCTTAGTTGAAAAGGAATCCTGGCTGAGAGACATTGCTGTAAGGAGGCATATCCCTCTCATGCCCCCTTGTGGCTGTACCTTAGTATACCATTATCTATCATGATATGCTCTGTCATGTTTGTGTTGACCACATATAGTAGCTTAGAATTTCATGTATGCTTGTAAATTGCTGGCCTATGACTGGCAGAATCCTCAAATTTCCACATCTGTGCCTTGTGCCATACCACCCAACATACCTACCTGTGTTCCACTGCTCCACACACAAAACACACAGAGAAAATTGGGAGTGGAAATGGCCACAGCATTTTATTGATAATCTTATACATATGGCAAGAGTACCTTGCCAGTACTATGTAAATGTAGAGTTTCAATCCAAATTCAATAACCAACATTCCATGAGAGGACCATTGAGTATTAGTTCTCTCTACTCCACCGCCATCAGAGGAGAGAACCAAACTCTGTCACCAAGCATGGGCCGTGGAGCCGCCTCTCCCGCCATGGAAAGACACCACCACACCAGCCTCCTTTCTCCCCTGCCAAACCGTTCCTCTGGCATGGTCCTTCCACTGCTGTGACAACAAAGGATTGCCAAAAACCCAGCATTTATTTTTTTACCCCCCCCCTCCCTTTATGATGTTAAACATGAAAACATTGCCATTAATGCAGGATCACATACATACAAATAAGTAGCATTCTTGCAATAGTTGTTCCGCTCCATAACAGCTTTACAGGACCACTTTCTACCTTACTACTTCTTACCTAAACTTGAATCCATTATTTTGAGGGCAGGTGGGAGGGTATTACTACCTGCTAAAATATTTAACTTCCATCTAATTTCCCCCCCCTTGTGCTTCCCCACTCACACAGCCATCTTCTCACTTAACCCCATTGTTTCCACTTCTCCAGTCACATCATTTATTTCCCCTTAAACATCATCCTTTTCGGCCTGGCTACAGGTCATTCGGACGGGCAGTCATGCCATCCTTACGCGTAGGGCTTTTATGTAGAACATCTCTTCCCTTGTTTATCTGCACCTCTTCCAGATGTTGTACTTGCTCTGCGAGTGCATGGGGCAAAAACATGACTTTAGCATTTGAAGTTCCATCTAGAGACTCCAAGTTCCCAGCATGCACTGTGCCGGTTTTCTGCTGCTGCTGTTGAATTATTCATTCTGAAATGTCATAAAGAAGTTTGAAATTGGGCAGCTTTATGGCCATCTGGAGTGTGGGTTCTATTTTTTATTTATCACAAAACAACATGAAATCCAAACCTCCTTAATATTGTTCCAAAAATATGGGCTACGGTAATTGCAGAAAGAATAGTTAATGATTACTTCATCATGTTATTTTCATTAGACTTTCCATTTATCCATTTGATTTCTCTGCTGACTCAAAAGAGATATACAATTATTTTGTAACATAGAGATATTGTATTCCATATTTTCTAATACAGTACTGGAGGGGCCAACAATACATTGTTTTGAAATGTATCTCCTAGAAGTGGTGAGAAAAAGGTCAATATTTCCTCTACATAACACTCCGCTGTGGGAGTGTTTTACTCATCTCTCTGTCTTTGCCTCAAGTGAATGGCCCCAAGGTGCCCTAATTTTCACAACTGTTTAGCAATTCAGGACATCAATGTTTTTAGCAGAATTATATTATGTGATATATACATGACATTAATAGACCACGCTGGCAAAGGATTCAGAGCTCCCAGGAATTTTCAGAGAACACAAGAAAATTAAATGTTTACTTAATACAGAAATATGTTAATTTATTGCTGTGTTTTTTTGGAGTTAGGCTATTGGACTTATATCTGAGAAAGCTATTAATCCCTTCATATTCTTTGGAACAACATTAAAATGTTACACAAGTTAAAAGCTTTCCGAGAAAGATTTCCAAATATGATTAATGAAGCATATTTTTAGTTTTACCAAGGCAGAATGTAAAATATAGTTTGTTTGGAGTGGATTACCACGGTCCGAGATCAGGGCTACCAGATGGATGTATTAGTGTGAATCCTCTAAATGTCACTCTCTGAGTTTCAGTGTAAATCATCCCCTTTCCTCTCACAATATGTCAGTTACCTTGTTTCCAGGGTGGTTTTTTCAGTACAGTTTACAACTCTACGAGTGACTGGCAATATAAATCCCTTTCTATGCTGCCTAAATCCCTATAATATGCAGACTGATCTCCCCCCACCCCACACAGTATTTATTTTTATTCAACAGTGACCTTGATCTTCAACTCCAATGATCATTCTAATTCCAACTCTTTCTAATAAAATAAAGAACACAACCAAACATTGGCACGGTAAATAAGGCTTAACAATGTCATTTCCAGTTGGACATGATTTTCTTCCTACTTACAGATTCATCTGCAGCAATGGGACTATTTCCAAGCAGTTAATCTGAGCATGATTACATAGCAGTACCATCCAAAAACAAAGATCTGGGAAAAACACACAAGTTATAACAATGATTTGCATTATTCCAAAGACTTTCGTCGCACCAGAGCAGGGGTGGGTAACTCCAGGCTGCAAGGCCCACCAAAAGGTCAAGTTTTCAGGATATCCCTTCTTCAACACAGGAGGTCAAAGACTGAGACACTGATTGAGTCAACTGTGCTTAAGCACAGATATCCTGAATACCTGACCTGCTGGTGGCCCTTGAGGGCTGGAGTTACCCAAGGGAAAATACTCCAACGCACAGCCCTGAACAGTGTGGGCCCCACACCAAAAACTAAAAAAAATATATCAAGTACTTTATTGTTCCATAGTTTACAAAAACGGAGGTAGTAACCCTCCTACGCGTTTCGGGCAATCCCTATTTTCTACATTTTACTCAAAGGATTTATACCAGGATTGGACTTATATGTTGGAGCGCATATCACTAATTGGCTGGAGTTACCCACCCTGGCGCCAGAGTCTAATGTCGTGCTGTCTTACGGATTCCAACTGATCGCTACTTTTTATTTCCACAGATGGCGATTTTCTGTCTCAAATGGATTGGTCCAAATGATCAGGAACATAATTGCCCCTCAGTCTTATGCCCAGTTCTAGCTGGGGAGTAGAAAGGTGATAATGGGGACGATATCTCAGGCACTTATTGGGTATTAGAATGCAATGTTTACCCTTAAGGTAATAAGTTAAGGGAACTTGTGGGCGAATCAAATGTCTACACATTCGCAATCTAAGGCTGAGTTCACTGTGCCGTTGACTGCACTTGGCGCTTAGCGCAGTCAGCACAATACATTTTAATCTGTCCGTCCACCCTCACGTGGCACGCCCGTGCCCGTATGCTCGCGGGCACTAGACGCCTGCCGAGACAGATAAAATTGTGTTTTAGGAATGCTGAATGGTCACATGACCTCCCCAGAAAATCAGCACCAGTCACTGCTCAGCCACACACCCCACCACAGCCCCCCTGCTCGCACTTACAAAAAAATTTGCCGCACAGCCGAACGCTCATGCTTGGAGAGTTGGTGACGTCACCACTGTCAAGCATGAGCACGGTCAGCGGCACAGTGGACGCAGCCTAATGTGTTGTGGCTGTAAGTGGTATTAAATACACGTGAAGGTAGGCGAATGACACTTTTCAAACCCAGCAGCAAATTTAGATGTCAGCAAAACATTCGTCCATTTCTACTTTGAACCATTATGGTGCCCAGTACTGTGTTCAATAATGTACGTTTACAGATCTCTTCTCTCTTCTTTAGTACAGCATCTTTAAAGATACTGTATACATTTGCTCTTATTCTGTGAAACACCATTACAATGCTACAGTAGATAAGTTGTTACAGGCCAGATTGCTTTCTCTGCATTGCAAGTCCTGTACAGCAGGGGTGTGCAAACTCTTCTCCCTGCGCCCCCCTGCCTGCTATCACCCCCTGCTCACGTCCCTCCCCCCCGGTTCGGCTCCAGTGCCAAATGACGCCGAGGGGTCACGTGACATCAAATTGCCATGGCAATGCAGCGTAACGTGACCCAAATGATGCCGGGTTTCCATGGCGACGCGTTGCTGGAAATTTAAGGTAAGTAAAGTTATAGAGGCCTCGCGCGATCCCCGGCATTTCATTTAAATGCATTCAGGGAAGAGGGGGGGCCTTTATACCCACCGCTCCCCCCTCCCCTGAAGATTTCACGCCCCCCAGTTTGCGCACCCCTGCTGTACAGCTGCAGCTGCCGGTTTTAGATCACTTGCCATGAGAAATCTGCACTAAAACCCATCCAATGCTGCGAGATTTCTGCAGTCAGACTTAGGGCTCGTCCAGGCTGAGAGCGAGCGCATATGCGCGCACGCTCTCGGCACGATTAAGCACATTGCAACAATGTGTTTGACCAGTGTGCGCGTGCCCATGAGCGCATGGCACTCAGGTGCTTGATTTGATTCGGCAGCTTGCTGGCGCGTCACATGAGTGGTTCGCCCAATGAGGGCGAACAAGCTCCATGATGTCATAGCCGCACCCGACGACACGCCCCCCATGCACAGAACTAGTTGGCTGGATTCGCCCAGGCAAACTGAGCGCCTGACGTCACGGTGCTCTAGCGCCAGCGCACTCAGTTGCACTCTGGTCACGGCCTAATAGCCCATCAGATTAACACAGCGGGGGTCCCTGCATTTGAATGGGACTCACGCTGTGCGAATCCTACCAGGCTGCGAGTCCCCTTCAAATGCAGGGACCCCCGCTGTGTTAATCCAATTGGCCATTACAGCCTGCTGTGGACCATCTCAAGAGTTACTGGGAGTTGGTCACAGATTTTCCTTGGCAAGCAGTCTGCAACCGGCAGTTGCATCTGTATGTGAAGTTAGATGGGCTTGGAACTTTAACATGGCAGTAATACTGTATGTTGTCACACAATTTGGAGTTTCTTTGGAGCCTATATTTGCATTGCTATCAAACATTCATTAAATTATGATACATTTGATACAAATGTTTAAACCACATACATTTATTGTATAATGGTGATTATTTGGTATTTCTGGATCCTCAAGTAGGTTGCAGACGTGCTGCATTATCTTTTATTTTTCCCTAAAACGTGGGCAAATATGTAGCAATACAAGAGTGCAATCACAGTGCAAACTACCAAGCTAAAAAGATAAAGACCACCCACAGCTGAATCTGTGAACGATACTGTGAAGGCATTCCAACCCTACTTAGAAATACTCAGGTATCAGCGGTGAAATGCCAAAAGCCTGAGTGTCCAGTTGCTCCAAATCTCAGGCAATTCGTTTCTGAATTCCCATTAGTCTCTGAAGCCGGAGTTCTGAGTTTGGCTTGGCCACCTTTAGGACATCCTTAATAGAAACTGGACGGCAAATGGCACTGCTGCTTCAAATGCCAGCCAGTGTCCTCAATCCCAGTGGAGGTACTTTCAAGGTCTTTGTAAACGGCATCCCATTCGAAAAAGTCCTGTCCACAATCTGTTTTGGCTGAAACATTACAATGCACAAGTGAACATATGTCAATCATAAATCTGGCAAATGTTTCAGGTTCTCTCTGACTCGGATATGCTATTAAGAGAGATTCTGTCAACTCCCTTAAAGGCTAAAGCATAAAAAATCATTACATCTATCACCTCAGAAACCTTTCATATAGGAAAGGTCATTTCATGGCTGATTTAGCCATCAACCTAGCGTGCCGAAATACAAATGACCTCTAGTGAACCCTTTTACTGCTGGAGAAACTGAGAGCGTATCTCTTTGGCAAGTGCTTAAGCCATTTGGACATGAAATGACTTGTGATTGCAGGCAGATAATACATTATCACACTTTTATATATCAAGATAAAGAAATACTAACCTTTAATCATTCATCAAATTAGCATAATCTACAGCTTATCGGGTTGGTTGCAATATATTGCTATTCCTTCTAATGGGTGACCATTAGATTTCATCATAGCTTTAAACCCTTTACAAGGCTCCTCTAGGGGTACGTACTGTTAGGAAGAGGTGTGAGAATAATTGAAAGCTTGTGCATTACATTCCTTTGCAATCTATAGCAGACCCCTTTGGTAGCAAATTGGTAACTCTGCACCAGACGGGAGTTACTGCGTATGGAGATCTTAACTCAACTGGGCAATGCTTTTGTTAGTAAGCAGTATGAGTTCATTGTTACTCTTCAATCATACTCCGAGTCTGAACAACTATATCAGGGGTGGCCAACTCCAGTCCTCAATGACCACCAATTGTTCAGGATTTCCCTGCTTCAGTGCAGGTGGCTCAATCAGTGGCTCAGTCTTTGCCACTGAGTAGTTGCTCAGACTCGGAGTTGCCACTGATTGAGCCACCTGTGCTGAAGTAGGGATATCCTGAAAACCTCACCTGTTGGTGGCTCTTGAGGACTGGAGTCGGCCTACCCTCAACAACAGAGTATAATGTTGCTTTAGTGATGGCTGCACAATTGTAATTCCAATACTGACATTTGCATTTTAATTCTTTTAGGGAAATGTCTATTTTTATGCTTCTTACATTTTAAAAACAGTGTAAACACATTTTTTTTCCCAATAAGAATATTTCTTTTTTAATTGTTGGTCTTTGCAAATCGTCATTTGGACACAAAACCATTACGATTATATAAAAATGGATGCCCAGTTTCCCCCATGGGGTATTAAATGACAGCAGTTTGAATAATTACCCCACACCTCATAAAGGCAAAGCATTCTTCTTCTGGTACAATGACAGAAGATTCTCCTGCTTTGAATACCGTGTCTGTTCTTTGGGAGAACCACCGTTGACTTGAGACCATTTTTTAATTAAAATGTATGTGGTTCAGAATCCATCAAAGAAGTACATTGTTATGCTATGTGTGTTCTAACACGCTTCATAAGCTTCATTGCATCTAACTACTTTGGTGATTATTTCATTCCTCTGTGGGCTGCTAAATGGCAGGAAGGGGAAAAATATGCAAGGTTGTTTTGATGTATTTACAAGTCCCATATAGTGATATGCCGGAAGCCAACCGACTTTGCATTATGTGCACATTTTGTCTTGGGGACACACGTGCCAGTGAAAAAAACCAACAATAATAAGACAGTGGGGGTTGTTGACAATTGGAAATTATACCGTGGTTTATAGCCATAATAGAAACCCACACCATATTGTGATTATACAAACGTACGACATTTCAAAAGCCAGAGAAAGCGCTGCTGCTAGGAAAGATGATGTTCATATACACAGTAACTGAGACCTAAAGGGGTTTAAAGCAATTGGAAGATATAAGTGAAATTCAGAGAATTCCTTTGTCTTAAATTGTTGAGTATGATTGGGCGAAAGGCAATAATATGCAACATCGGAAAACATATTTTAGCAGAGCACATTCTGAAGCTAAAAACACTGTAACGAGGGAGCTGTCAAAAGACTGATCTATAGTACTCGTGCAACTTTAATCACAGGAAGCTGCTGTACATTACATTCTGCTAAATGTTAACATGATGTATAATAAAACGGGAAAATAATGCTGTCCGAGAGTAAAGTATACGGGTTCATTACAATACGCTTGGGTCTTTAGAATAAGTAATAATCCCATTCCCTGAAGAACAAGGGCATTACCTGTCAAATTTGAGCCTCAGTTGGAGCAGTGGACGCAGAAACATTAATCTGGCTGAGGCATCACTATATATATATCACCATACTGTATACAGATGTAGCAAGACTTACTCTCCCCGGCACTGCGAGCGAACAATCACAAGTCTGACTGGTGCCGGGGAGAGTGTGTACCACGATCAAGCTGTGAGTGTCCATGCTTCTGAATGGAAGCCCCTCAGCGTTAATCCTTCAGTGTTTTGACCACCACGGATGAGTGACCACGCGTGGCAGGGACACTAAAAACAGTAAATCTTGCTACATCTGTACTGTAATACCCAGTACTTCAGGGATTATTACAATTTTAGCCTTCATTCGTTTTAAAATACCCAAAAGAGAAAGTAATCCCTAATAACGGTGCTCACTAGCTGACTAACACTAGTTAGCACTACATATTTGATACTAAACAATGATTGATATAAAACTTGACTTTTAATAGTCCTACTCCTAAAATATGTACAGCAGTGAATGGTAATTAAAATAAAGCTTCGATTTTAATAGCGTTATTCCTAAAATATATACAAAAATAAAATAAATTAGCATTTTGGTGCCCTTAAAAAAAGAGATTTATAATATTTAAGCTAATAAGGTCTCAGACATTCTGTATGGCTTTTTAGAAAAAACAATCTTTAAAACAGGGAGGGCTAAGGTTATTAGGAAAATATTGTAAGAATCCAGTGTCCACGTGGTATTGTAACCAGATACAAGCTAGCAAAAGTTACAAAGTATCTTTTATGCAATAACCATCTAATAGAAGATTTCTGTTTAGTAACCGCATGGTTAGATTGGGATCCAGTTCATAAATCATTGACTGGTTAGCGTTTGTGTTCAAAAGAGATGAAGAGAGTTTTATATTTGGGGGGAAAGGGAAACAAACGTGGTGAATAATTGAGAAAAGTATTAGCCCTTCTTGGACAAAAGACCGCTCTGAATTAGGGTGTAACAAGATGCAGAGAGCGGAAAGTCGACCCAGGACCTACTGCATAAGTGCCCGTTCATCTCAGACAATGTGATGATGATGTGACGGCAAACATTAACACGTCACGTTGTACCCAGCACCCAATGCGCATTTCGCTGGCAAGCAGCTTCTACCCCGGAAGGGATCATGTTAATAATAATAATAATAATAATAGCATGTTCTTGTATAGCGCTGCTAGTTTTACGTAGCGCTTTACAGAGACATTTTGCAGGCACAGGTCCCTGCCCCGTGGAGCTTACAATATATGTTTTTGGTGCCTGAGGCACAGGGAGATAAAGTGACTTGCCCAAGGTCACAAGGAGCCAACACCGAGAATTGAACCAGGTTCCCCTGCTTCAAACTCAGTGCCAGTCAGTGTCTTTACTCACTGAGCCACTCCTTCTCCCATGTTCTCTTGTGTGTACTGTATTTGATGTGTTTTTCAGCATAATCCTTTGATAGCACCCTACAGTTTCAGTAGAGTGAGGTTTCTCTTAGTTAGTCCAGTCATTTTGAATTCATTTTAACCCTTAAACAAAAGGTTGGCCAATGTAAAACCCCTTTAAGAGAGTCGGCAGGATGGGAACTGCAGGTGTAGCAGTTTAGTTCAGGTTTTGTTTCTCACTGTTGCTTTTAAAACATCTTTCGATTTGAAGCTTGAAGCAAAAAGATATCAAATTCGAAGATGTTTAAAGCAGGAAGTAGAATCTGATTCAGGAAGAGACTGTGCGGCTCATGGCTTCTTTCAGGCATGTGTGAGCCACATCTTCCCATCTCCCCTGCCTTTATCATGGAATAATCATTGCACTTTAGAAGCATGACAGCAGAGGAGGAATGCACATGGTCAAACAGGATTCTTTGCAATCTCATAATCAAATCTCTCATTAACTAGTCCTCAATACTAATATACAGCTAACAAGATATGCTGTTTTTTCATTTGTCGTAGGATTACGAATGACAGATGCTCATAAAACCCTGTTGTTATCAGGGTAGTAAAGTAAGTGCTCAGCTCATCCCAGTACACATAAAAAATGACATTTCAATGTACTCAGCCAGTGTTGCTCAGTTTAAGTGATTCCCAGGAGGAATCCTCAGTACAAAGTTTCGGGAGATATGATGTAACAGAAACGGAAATATTATCAGATCCCGTGACTATTTAAACTAAAAGGGATTAAATTCTCTTTGCAATCAAAGTCACCATTTCACCTGTATAAGGGCAGGCTGGCAAATGTTAGCCCAGGGGGCAAGCCAAACCAACTGGCCCAGGAACCAGGCAGCCCACACACCAAACATAGATGCATGCTACACGCACCCTACACACAATACAATAAGCAAGCTCCGTACACATGCAAACGCACAATAAACAAACACAACAGATATACATACTATCTACATAGGTACACACATCAGAAACACAACACACACGATAACAGACCAAATACACATCAGATGCACGTACTGTAGCAAGCATGAACACACACATGCACACCACATACACACACAGTGCATGCTAAACATATATGCACACACACACAACATATATGCACAATATAAATACAGATGCAACACACTATATATATGTATATGTATATGTATATGTATATGTATGTATGTATGTATGTATGTTTCCGCCCCACCCTAAGTGAGATCTGGGGGCAGGCTGTAAATATGCTACTGGTGCTACCTTAACCTGTTGGCTCACAGGTGCAGTGCCTCCACCTGTGAAGGATCCCAATGGAGTGGAATGAGCCCCACACAGGACCCAACAACATTAATCACACACTTAGTATAAAACAGAAAGGTCTTTACTGAAGCATATCATATCTCTTATCAAGCTATAACTCCATTACTCTATAATAACTAATAGTACAACTACCACACGCCTCGCAGGGCTGTAACCCCACACCGTGTAGCTCAGAGTCCCAAGAGTCCCCTTATCCACCCAAGTGTGAGACAGCGCTGCCCACTAATTGAGATGAGTGTTGGTGCACTTGAAGTATAATACCTGCTGGGTGAGTCCACAAGTCCTGCTTAGTGTGTTTGCCTGCCCCTCCCCTGCCCTACTAGCTCCACCCCAAGATCTCTCAGCTCGGCTCCAGCAGACTGAGGCCAGGCCTGACTGGGCTTTGGGAGCAGTTCCTGGAAATAGGCAATTGCCCCCTTGCCCCCCTGGCCAGCCCGCCCCTGCGTAACCTGTACAATCAAATGTAATGGTAACCGCTGTCTTGTTTTTATGTTATTACTAATAGTCTACTAAAGTGTGTTTGTGCTTAAGGTTAGGAGGCTACCCTTCATCAGTTTCCAAATGAAATGCTTCTATTGCCTCCCATTTTCTTCCCTCTGTTTGCTGTGGAATATGCTCATTTCGTACGGCCTTTGATTGAACTTTACTAGCTCAGGTGAAAACCATTCTCAACATCCTCCTTAGAACACTCTCCTGGCAGTTCAATATAAGCCAAATTGCTCCCAGGAAGAGATCTATGGGAAGACATATGAAGCATTCCTTGTGCAATCTAAATAAGCTTACACATGATCAATTCTATTGTTTGAAGACAAATAGTTGGTGGCATAAGCAGCACACTGTGCTAGTTTCCTCTTTCTCTGCTTCTTTTGCTTCTTGTTATGTTATGTCAGGAGATATATTATTCAGTGCAGATTATATGTTCCTCACTGTACAGTATCCCTTTTTAAAAAGGAAGATTATGATGGTGGGGCTTGGAAATCTCTACTTTGCACACTAGATATTTGCCCATCGTCTGGTAACACTGTCAACCAGTGTGTTTGCATTGTGTTCCTGTCCTGAGCTTTTCCTTCTGTACTGCACATTATGTCTAAGCTATGTGTAATGTATTTGGTCATATAAAGTACCGAAGCGTTTGGAAAGTACAGGCCTGCTACATTGATACATCGTTAAGAGCTCCAATGATGTGCTGGAACCATCACATAGGCCTTGATACCCAGGATTGGGGGGCCTCATCAACAGACCATGCCGCATTCAGTAGGGTGTGTTATGTTAATGTATGTAGTGTCCTTATAAATTCTGTTATAGTATAATTCTTACTGAAGTCTGTCTCTCATTTTTTAACCTAACGCCACGTGTGGAACATCACATAGAGAAGAAAGCCCCCACCTCAGTAGCAGGTGTTAGTCTGAGGCAAAATAAGAGGGGTAACACTAATGTTTGATGGTCGTGTGTAGCCCGGGCTGATTAAATTAGGGCTGTGTGCAGAGATATCCTTTGTCCCAAACCAGACCCCCCGAGACCTTCCTAATTGACAATGGGGTATAACTGCCCTATTCTAGCTCCATCATTCTGCGGTCTTTTCTGATTCTGGGGGAGACTCTGTGTGAGTCTCCCTGTGTATTCTGTGTGGAGTGTCCTGAGCTTGTTGTGCTCTGTCTGCATCCTGCTGTAAGTAAGCCGGGAGCGCCACTCTGCTTGCCTACAAAGGTCCCTTCTTCCCGGAAACAGTGAGCTGTTTTCTCAGTCGGAGAAAACCTGTTCAGCACCACGGACAAGGAACCCTGTGTGAGACCCGCTCCTTCTGGCAGCATCTCTACTACCTTGTGCCCGGCTAGCTGACTCTGTTACAGATTACAGAACCAGGCAGTTCCCACTCCAGAGGCTTTGGAGCAACCCGAGACTTTACTTTCTCCAGTCGGAGAACAGATCTCTGTCCACATTCCCAGAGGCTGGGAAAGTCAGCCTTTGTTATGGCCTTTTTCAGCCCGTGAGCTGAATACTTTCCCTGTTTCTTCCCTGGCGTTGGGAACTCCTGCTTCCAAGGAACTTTGACATACTTGGCCCTAGTGGCAAATGCCATCTCTGTGCCTGGTGGCAAAAGGATGGATATAAATATTGCTGTGTGTGACCTCTCTGTTCTTTACCCCGGGATATCTCCCATAGTCTCCCCGGGTACCCTTCCTGATTCCCCACAGAAAGTTACCTTTGTATATATCTACAGTATGTTGTGTGTGGTTCACTAATGGCATTTGCTCAATAAACCTGTTTTATTAAACTCTTGTCTTGCGATCCAAATCAACCTGGTAACATGATCAACCCCTGCTCGCGACAAAGGTCAAACTTTAACATTATATACCATTTATCATAGTACTGAGGGAGAAGGTCTCTTAAGGCAGACCGCACTATTTAAAGTAAAATAAAACTGTCCATTGCATCATATAAAATAGTGGGGTGGGTAAGTGGGTCCTGGTTATTAAGAACAGATAAGGCAATAGGAAATCCAATCCAGAAATGTCTAATTCATTTGGAAGTGTTTACTGTAGGACTGTGGTTCCCAATGCCAGTCCTCATGAATCTCCAACAGGTCAGGTTTTAAGGCTATCCTGGCTTTAGCACAGGTGGCTCAATATCAGGATGTGTGGAAACCTCTGAGATAAGATGGAAACCCACAAAACACTGGAGACCGAAATATGTAAAAACTGACAGGGTTTATTGTTACACTATGCTATACGGCTGCGCAGCTCATCTAAACGGTTAGTAGCGGGGTTCTCTCCCCAGCAGATGGCCCATCAAGGGAAGGCTTAATGCTGCAGGGATCCGAGTCAAAAGCATGAACCCCCCTTCCCTCCCCCCGCAGTTTTAATCCTCCCAGGCCATAAACCATAAACCATCCTGTTATTGGGGCCGCGAATGGGCTCCGGTTGTCCGCATTTTTTATTTCTGCGCCCACAAGAACAGTAAGTCTTGATAGATCTGTAGGTCCCTTGGAAAATGCAGGATTTACAGAGATGTTATTTACTTCCCACTTATTTATTTATTTATTTATAAAATGTTTTACCAGGAAGTAATACATTGAGAGTTACCTCTCGTTTTCAAGTATGTCCTGGGCACAGAGTTAATATGACACATAATACATGGTTACAAATACAGTTACATAAATGAACAGGGTATACATTATATACAAGACATTGCATGCACAGTTAGAGAAGATGTATATTATAGGCTTATGTAACAGTTACAGACCAGATTAAAATGTTAGACAGCCTTAGTTTTGAAAGAACTTAAACTGGTGGTGGATGTGAGAGTCTCCGGTAGGTTGTTCCAGTTTTGGGGTGCGCGGTAAGAGAAGGAGGAGCGACCGGATACTTTGTTGAGCCTTGGGACCATGAACAGTCTTTTGGAATCAGATCTCAGATGATAAGTGCTGCATGTGGTAGGGGTGAGGAGCTTGTTCAGATAGGTTGGTAGTTTGCCCAGAAAGTATTTGAGGGCAAGACAGGAAAGGTGAACTTTGCGCCTAATCTCGAGTGATGACCAATCTAGTTCTTTGAGCATTTCGCAGTGATGTGTGTTGTAGTTGCATTGGAGAACGAAATGACAAATTGAATTGTAGAGGGTGTCAAGTTTGCCAAGGTGGGTTTGGGGTGCTGAGCCATATACTGTCTTCAAAGTCAATAATTGGCATTAGCATCTGCTGTGCAATACGCTTTCTGACCAGCAGGCTTATGGAGGATTTGTTCCTGTAAAGTACACCTAGTTTGGCATAGGTTTTGGATGTCAGGGTATCAATGTGCATTCCGAATGTTAAGTGGGAGTCAAACCATATGCCCAGATATTTTAAACTAGTAACAGGAGTTAGGGTGGTGTTAGCGATGGATCTGATCTGGAGCACAGTCACTGGAAGCTTTAAAAATGTAGTCTTGGTCCCAAATACCATTGTTACAGTCTTGTCGATATTTAAAAACAGTTTGTTTTGGGAAATCCAGTTTTCGAGTCTCAAAAAGTCAGACTGAAGTATGTGTTCAAGGTCAGAGAGGCTATGGCTGTGTGCATATAGGATTGCGTCATCTGCATACATGTGTATTGAGGCTTCCTTACAAGCTGTGGATGAAAACTGAGAAGAGTAGGGGCCCCAGAACAGTCTTGCGGGACGCCATAGGTGATATCCAAGGGGTTGGAGTTAGAGCCTGAGATGGACACATGTTGGAATCTACCTGATAGGTAGGACTGAAACCAGTTTAAAGCATGCTTCCCTATTCCAGAGCTCTGGAGTTTGTTAAGCAGGATAGCATGATCAACAGTATCAAAAGCCTTTGCAAAATCTAGGAATATTGCACCAGTGAGTTGTCCCCGTTCCATTCCACACTGGATTTCATTGCAAACTTTTAGCAGGGTAGTTACGGTGGAATGTTTGGGACGAAAGCCAGATTGGAATTGCCTAGGGAAATTTGTCTTGGTATAGAAATCGCTTAATTGGGAGTGGACACATTTTTCCATTACTTTGGATAGAATTGGGAGAAGTGAGATTGGCCTGTAGTTTGAGACAGTGTTTTTGTCCCCACTTTTGAAGATTGGGACAACTCTGGCAGTTTTCCAGGTCTTAGGGATATGGCCTGCAGACAGGATAGAGTTGACTATGGAAGCAATTGGTTTGGCAATGGCTGGGGCACCAAGTCTTAGGAACCTAGATTGTAGTAAGTCAGGTCCACATTGGCTGCTTAGTTTTAATTTGAGGAGCGCTTGTGTAATCTCCTCTTCGGATTCTGGGCCAAAATTGTGGGCAGTGTTGGGAGGTGGTGGGGCTATATGTGTACTCCGAGGATGAGATTCAGGTTTGTGGTTTGGGTTGTGTTTCGCTAATAAGTTAGTAGCACACCCCACAAAGTAATCATTGAATGCATATACAGTATTCTCCTATAATTTAAATAATACCGCTAGTGCAGGAATGATACCAACAAAATATTACACGAAAAAGTAGTCATTTTGATTTTATTTTGCAATTGCAAAAGAAAAAAAGTTATACATGTTTAAACTATGTAATCTACCGTATAGAGGAAACCTATTTACATTCTCTGTTCTGTATATTCTGTATATTCTACTCTCGTATTAATCATTTCGCTCAACAGCTATCTTACTGTACATGTCTGGCAAACCAAACCACCAATTTTTAACAAACAAAGTATTCACATAAGACAATTGCCGGGTTTCATTGCCGGTCTGAGTTTCTGAGTTAAGTTAACACTTATTTTCACAACCCCTTGTCTTTAAAATTAACATACTGAACTGTATAACCATAGTTATTACTACACTACATCAACAAATCTAAAGCTTCTCTTATGTGGAGTACTGTGGCTGACAATACTTTATTAGAGCTGTATTGTGTAGTGGCAGATTAAGTGACCAAAATCATTTTTTTCTTATTATTCCTCGGTGTGAGTGATAGGCAGACTGCAAGGTGATTTAAACCTGCATGAGCTAAGCAGAGAGTATATATTTATGTATATATGATTTTCTTTATTAATATAGCGCCATTCAGGTATATGGTGGTTTACAATACGCATAATATAATATTAACACACGCTGGGAATAAATGCTTCAGACCAAACAATAGGAAGAGGAGTCCCTGCCCTGAAGAGCTTACAATCCAAGTGGTAAGTAGGGAGAACTTTCAGAGACAGTAAGAGGGTGTTCTGGTAAGTGGATCTGCAAGAGCCCAAGTTCAGTGCATATGAGATGTATATTATCAGCCTGCGGAGCTACCCATATGCTTCGTTAAAGAGGGTGGGTTTTAAAAAATGTCCTAAAGGAGTAGAGAGGGGATGCTAGTCGGATATTGAGGGGAAGGGCATTCCAGAGGTGTGGGGCAGTGAGTGAGAGAGTTTAAGCAGGAAAGGGATTTAGATACAAAAGGGGTAGAGAGAAGACATCCCTGGGCAAAACGCAAGAGTCAAGCAGATCTACAGCGAGCAATTAGGGCTGAGATGTAAGGAGGGGCAGAAGAGTATATGGCCTTAAAAGCGAGGGTGATATATTTTCTTAAGTAATACAGGATTTAATAGGAAGAGGGATTCCAGCAGGAGTGACGTTGAGACAGATTTAGGAGAGGGGAAAGTGATTCTAGCAGCAGCGTTTAGGATAGATTGTAGGGGAGACAGGTGAGAGGCAGGAAGGCCGGACAATAGAAGGTTATGTAGCCCTTTTTCCCTCTAGCATGAAGGGATTACTGGTTCTGGCATTACCTGTAGGCTCACAGAGAGCTGAGCCTCCACCACTGGCAGCCTGGGTTAACAAATATAGTAGCAGTGCCTCCACCTGCACAGGATCCCAATTATATGAGATAACCCTAAACAGGAACCAATAAAAACAGCTCACAGATTATGCAATACCTTTTACTGTCATATATATAAACTAATCAACACAGAGGATATAATAACTCTACTGGTTACAGCTATCACAGTTATCACTAGCCACGCAGGGCTTTGTCCCACCACTGTGTACCCCACCCCGTGTCCACAATACCAGAAGAGTCCCGGAGTCACCTCACCCTCTGAGTGTCCGTAAAAGATACCCTCCCTTCTAGGCGTGATAAGTGCCTTACTGTACAGTAGTGTTGGTGCACGTTTGGTGAACAGGTACCTGCCACGTGTGTCCACACCCAGGCGCGCTGACAAGGACAAGTAAAGGGATACACCGATCCTGCGATATCCTCCGCGGGCCGAACACCTCCCACTGAAGTGATCCTTGGGGTGATATTTGCTCCCTCTCTTCCGTCTGGTCCTAGACTGCAGATAACAAGATGTTCCAGAAGCAGCTGTGGCCCTAATGTGGGTAACCACTAAAGGCAGGGTCCCTAACTAATGGGGTCTTCCCTAGAGCAGCCACAATCTAGGGTGAGTTGGGCCTAGCTGGGGCCTAGTGGGTCTCTGTCCTAGTGCAGAGGGTCACAGATCCCTGCACCTACACACCTTCCCCTCTCAGTCCCGGCTCCAACTGCCTTCCTTGTTTAAACATGCAGAATGTAACTGCCTCTGCAGAAGATCTCTGCCGCGAGCACTTATGCAGCACTTATCATCTGAGATCAGACTCCAAAAGACTGTTCATGGTCCCAAGGCTCAACAAAGTATACGTCCGTTCCTCCTTCTCTTACCGTGCACCCCAAAACTGGAACAGTAGTCTACCGGAGACTCTCACAGCCACCACCAGTTTAAGTTCTTTCAAATCTAAGGCTGTCTCACATTTTAAACTGGTCTGTAACTGTTTCATACGCCCATAATATATTTTGTCTTTAATTGTGTGTAGCCCTCTTTCCTGCTGCTCTAGAGCAACTACTGGTACTGTATACACCTGCTGGCTCAGCGAGATCTGGGCCTCCGCTAACCGGGAACCTGGGGTAATAATAGAGTCTTGGCAGCGCCTCCACTTAGACTACAGTTAGACAACAGTTAGACTACAGTTTGACTAGAGGTGACTGGGGACTGGATCTACTGCACACTCTTTTACTCAAGACAACAAACGCTAGGGACAAAGTGTGCAGAGTTGCGGTTGTTGCAGTCATCTGGGACCAGGTTGCTGAGCATCGCGACATCAGCCCAACTGCGCTGGATCGGCGGATCCTTTTCGAAGCTGTTACCGGTCACCTCAGTGACCGGAAGAGGAGAACCAGTGTGAGGATTCGTCCAACGACAAACATCAAGACCACAGCAAGAAGAAGGGACAGAAAGAGAAGACCATAACGAAACAGGAAGGATCATCCAGAAGGAAGATAAGACTGCAAAAGAAACCTTGATGGGATACAACTTACACAAGGCCGTGTAAGTTTTCATTTTATTGATTCATTTTTCATACATGTTACATCCATAGACTCGGTTCACCCACCTAAGTCTTAACCCACCTCTTAGGAGCACAAACCTCCTTCTGAGGACACTCTAAGGGTGTCAGGACGCCACTGAACATCATAGGGAGATAACACAATCATACTCCACCATTCCTTACGCTGTGCTCCCCCATCCCTTCACACATTCCAGCGCCTCCACTTACCCAGGATCCCCAATAAGTGAGATTCCCCTAGGCAAGAACAATGGTAACACACTTCAGTTTGGTAACCGTTTACTGATATGCATAAGTAGAACCTTATCATATAACTATAAGCAGTGTTCGACAAACCTATACATTTGCTCGCCCCGGGCGAGTGGATTTAACATCGTGGCGAGCTCCTATTGGCCCAAGCAGCACACGTTTGGTACTAGGTGGCGAGTAGATTTTTTTGTGTGGCGAGTAGATTTTTTGGTGATTTGTCGACCACTGACTATAAGTAATAACACACATATGATATAGCATTGAACTGACTGACATGCAATAACGTCTACAGGTGGCTTGGCCACTCTCCTATAGAGAAATGTCACTTCCCCGTCACCGCGTGCACCCCACACCGTGTCCACTGTTATGTATATGTATATATGCGCAGTTCTCTGGTCACTCAACCCAGTGTCCCCAAAGAGTCCTCCCCCAAGGCGGGATCAGCGCCTGTTGGTACCGGTGTTGGTGCACTTATAAAATACCTTCCGGTCACTGCGGTGTCCGGCAACAAACTTCGAAAAGGATCCGCCGATCCAGTGCAGTCTCTCACGAGTGGATGATGTCCAGCAGCTTGGGCCCAAACGACTGTCACCACCGCAGCTCCGCGACACTGTGTCCCTATCTGTCTATGCAGTAAGTGACTAGGTGTCGCTACCTATATAGGGCGTCCCTGCAGCACCACAAGCTTATGGTGACTCAGGGTATGCACTGGCACCTGAGGGGGAATCTGGTCTACGCAGGTGGGTCACTGACCCCCTGCACTCACACTACATCTCCCCTTGTTCCTCCGGTGCCCTCTGGCTAGCGTGGTCTCTCCCCCACGCTTCCCTTTCCTGCCTGTCAGCAATCCCTGCAATCCTATTCGCTCCCTGGCGTCAGATGACTTCGCTGAGGCTCCTGGGGGTTGTAGTTTACTGCAAAGCCTCCCTGTGATTGGCCAGCCATTCGCGCGCTTTGCACTGCGCATGCGCGAACTCCCTCCGCTCTGACAGTCGCGCCTGACTATTGCGCAACAATATGACGGCGCCCTTGGCTGCCGGGCCGCTGCAGAACATCCAAACGCTCCCTCAAGATACACCCTGCAGCAGAGGTAGACAGGCAAACCAGGACATCCCTACATGTGCATGCAATGTATTGTATATAATGTATACCCTGTTCATTTATGTAACTATATTTGTAAAAATGTATTATTTGTCATCAGAACTCTGTGCCCAGGATACACTTGAGAACGAGAGGTAACTCTCAATGTATTACTTCCTGGTAAAATATTTTATAAATAAATAAATAAATAGATTGGCTCCCTGGTGTCACGTGTCACATGCCACTATGCCTGCTGGGGGCTGTAGTCCCTTGCAGAGCCTTCTAATATTGGCCCCACGTGCGCCTGCTCCACTGTGCCTGCACAACCTGACATCGCCGCCGCAGTCGCCCTTGCGCATGCGCAACCCTTGTAATGGCTGCCGCAACTATCCGCTCGCTCTGTGCATGCGCAGCTTTTCTCAAGATGGCAGCACCCTGCAACGGGAGCCGCCGGCGAGCCCGCCACCACCGCTCCCCACTCCGTGACATTGGAGGTAAGGTGGAAACACCAAAAGCCTCTGGAAACCATGGGGACCGGGTTACAATTACATTAGTCGAGAAGGGAGAGAATCAGGGCCTGCGTTCAAGTTTTAACAGTGGAGCGATCAAGGAAAGGGTGTATATTTGCAATGTTACAGAGGAAACAGTATTGAAAGCCTTCTGGTATATACTGCATCACTTGGAGAGAGCTTGGCTTTTTCTAAAACTTTTCTCTTCTATTTTGCTATCCAGCCAACTCTTAATCTCTTCAGAATGACATACTGTAAATACATACTGTACATAGTAAAACACATGGACAGCACAAAGCAGAGTTGTCTTTTTTTAAATACCAAAATGAAGCATAGTAAAAGGTCACAGAGATTTTTAAGTAGTTAAGCTTAATCAAGTCAGAAACTACAAATATAATTATACTGCATACCTTTTTGAATTTAGTAGCCTGTTTGTCTCCTGTTTCCTTGTGACACACATTTCTGTGAGAATGGAAGACTCGGGCTACATATCAAATTAATATCCTCACCTTCACTGTTTTTTTTTTTTTTTTGTAAACTTGGTGCACTTTTTGGGCTTATGAACGGGAAACTCCAACTTATGTACAGAAGTTCAAATTTAGATGAACAAAAAAATCCTGCTCATTTGCTTTTTTTCCATAATTCTGTACAAATCTGAAACCAGTGGAGTTCCAACAAAAACAAAACACAACATTTATTTAGAACCAAAACACAGTGAATGTTATATTATCAAATAAAAATATGGATATTATGAGGCTTTGGCACCGTCAGCACCCACACTGCATAACATGCTTCTTGTTCCCTGGCAGTCCTTTACTCACTTAGGCCACAGGTTATAGTGGGCGCGCGATGCAGCACATGGCGTCGCTTGCGACTGTCGCCCGAGCGATCTGTGAACTGAGATCGCTCGCGACGGGGAGGCGTGGTGGAAAAATTTGATTTTGTTGAGTGATGACCGGGACACATGAGGGGTTCTGCCAATGAGCATGAACCAGCCTCGCCTCCCTGTTGCGAGTGATCTCAGTTCACAGATTGCTCGGGCGACAGCATGCGCTCCGCCTTATCCCACACCGAGTCTGCAGAGGCCATCTTTGTCACTGGCATCCTGGATGTTGCCAGAGCATAGTCCCTGTGGAATTTCACCCTGCCTTGTTTCCAGCCTGTGACACAAAGCTCGTCGCAATTACAGTATAGTGCGTGGCACATACACTGGCGACACACTTTATTCGAGCTCGGCTAGTCCCACGAATTCGGGTATACTCGGGTGTATTGAGGTTTGTGACTGTTTTCTGCCCGAGTGCATTGCGTTTTTTCCAGGCAGGGATTGAAGCATTTTATTCCCGCTGGCTGCAATACTGCACAGTATATATATATATATATACTGCATTACAATTCATGAATTTATGCCATCTGGTAGACACGCGAAGCATTGCAGCCTATTAAATCCTAATCATTATCATTTAACATATCAGCCGCCCGTCAGCCAGGCATGAACCATGGCTGGGAAGGCAAACACAACGGGGCTTGTCTGAGGTGAGGAGCGGCGCATTCCAGGTATCTGCCAGGTACATACTGGGTATTTGCTCGAATAAAGTGTGTCGCAGCAGTAGGAATGTTACACACAGTCCCTGCCCAGATGAGCTTACAATCTATGTTTTTGGTGCCATAGGGAGATAAAGGGAATTGCCCAAGGTCACAAGGACCCAACACCAAGAATTGAACCAGTTTCCTCTGATTCAAACTCAGTGTCATTATTTACAGAGTCAGTGTCTTTACTCACTAAGCAGCTCCTTCTCCCTAACCGCAAGTGAGTGGATGGTGTATGTAAGAGATGTGTGCAGACATACATTTAATTGAGACCGATTAGGGTCAAATTATATCGTGGCTTTATTGCGCCTATTCCTTTTAACAAGGCAAAACATACAAAAACAAACAAAATAAAGGCCTACTACACTTTGGAGAATAACTAAACCTTTATTCCAGCCCTTTCTAACTGGGTGGGTAGCTAAGCTGGTTACCACCCTAAACATATATATGTTAGCAGCTCCCCATCTGACTTTAAATCCCAAACTACCATGTGTCAAACCCCCAGTCTAACTATTTGACCTCCTAATAATTATCTGCATTTACAACAAGTCACCCATCCTATTTCTTTTGAACCGTGTTTTAAGCAGCTTCTGATACTCTGTAGCAGTGGGGATCTTGTATCCAATAGTTATTTATGAAGGACATCTACCTTAATCTATTGCACACTGTGCTCAACAGCTATCTTTAATCTCGCTCTCAAATGTAAATAGTGTTTTGCCTTTCAAAATACCTCAGCTGTCTCAGTGCTAGTTTAATCTACAAACTGATAATGTGCATGATGAATCAAATTATAAAGCAAGAGATGTTTAAATGGTTTAATGGCTTCAATCACTGGCCCTTTCTTTGCTTTTGTAGTTAAATCAATTCGTACAGAGAAAAAGTCATCTCGTTGGTGTATCTGACCCACGCTCTTAACCTCTCCAGCGAGTAGCAAATGATTTTGAATAAATCAGTCCTTGAACTTTGCAGGAATAAACAGTAATTATAAAATAGACAAGATGTCTGGTAATTTATAGCGATTACAGAACATTGGAGTATATTAAATACCGCTGGAATATCCTTTATGACTCTTCGCTGCTTCTTGCCTTATTTTATTAAAAAGCCCTAGCCCGTTATTGAAGAGAAGTGATCCCTCAGGGGGAAAGGAGAGGAGATGTGTGCTGAGGTCACAAAGACCAGTGACCAGGTACAAAATAAATAGAAATAATAATAATAATAATAATAATAATAATAAAACAGGGACTTGTCAAAAAAGTCAGGCTGGCTGCTGAATAGTTATGAGAAAAACGAACAGACAGAGTGACGGGCATATTGGAGTATTTAAAACTGCAATCCCCTGGGAACTGTACTGGGCGCCAGGTTAATTTAAAAAAAAAAAAAACGATTGTCCTATCGCTGGAAACGCCCAGGGTGGGATTCAACGCTGACTCCTTCATAGAAATGTCTTTGCTCAACCAAGACAAATTAAGTCATGTTCACTAAGCAAGTCAAGTAAATGGTTGTCTTCGAGCGCAGGAACGTGTCCTATGGCAGAAGACTACTTAGTAAATAAGGACCATGTCCATGACCCGGTACCTCTAAAAAGTGGTGCAATAGACAGCACATGATTTACGGAATAAAAAACAAATCTATCTTCTTTTTACGTAATCTGTTTTTTTTTGTTGATAAATATAACGTATTAGATGAGGTTGAAAAAAGACAGATGTCCATCAAGTTCAATCTATGTTAAATTTAGACGACAGATACTTTGCCCTATATTTGTATTTACTGTAGTTTGAGAAAGGAAAACAAACCCCAGTGACACATTATCCAATGATATCTTAGAAGGGGAAAAATAATTTCCTTTCTGACTCCAATAATGGCCCTTACTGTAAAGAATCCTTTCTTTGTTGCTGGGGAAACCTCTTTTCCTCCGATGTTAAGAGATGACCCCCTGTCGTTTGTACTGCCCTTGGGATGAATAGTTCTTTTGAAAGCTCCTTGTATTCACCCTGAATATATTTGTATATAGTTATCATATTCCCTCTTTGACGCCTCTTTTCTAATGTAAACAAATCTAATTTAGCTAGCCTCTCCTCATAAATCAGATTATCCCATCTATTAATTTGGTGTCTCTTCTCTGCGCTCTCTCTAGTTCCATAATGTCCTTTGTATGGAGTAGTACCCAAAACTATTCTTCATATTCAAGTTGTGGTCTTACTAATGTTTATACACTGGCATCATTATGCTTACTTCCTTTCCATCCATTTCCCATTTAATGTAAGATAAGATCTTGTTGGCGTTTGCAGCTCTTACATGACATTCTGCCCTATTGCTGAGCCTGCTGTCTACAAGCACTCCTACATCCTTCTCCATCAAGGATTCTCCTAATTCATCCCCATTTAATTTGTACGCCACCTGTTTATTCTTGTTTCCCAATAGCATAACCTTACATTTATCTGTATTAAACCAGTTTTCCAGTCTATCCAAGTCCTTCTGGAGAGAAATTGCACCCTGCTCTGATTTTACGACCTTACACCTGTTTTCAATCCAGGTGCAAATATTTTTTACTGAGACCAATTTCCTGTATTTTGTGTATTAACCTCGTGTGGCACTGTATCAAAAGCCTTTGCAAAATCTAAGTAGACCAACTGCTTCCTACTCACCTCCTCAAAGAAACTAATATGGTTAGTTTGGTACGACCTATCCATCATAAATCCATGCTGATTTTTCCTAATAATTTTGTATACATTAGGTATTTCTAAGCTATTAGCTATTTCTAAACCTTCAAGTAGCTTCCCCACTTTTGATGTCAGGCTTACAGGTCTGTAATTCCCCGGTTGTGATCTAGCTAATTTGGTTAAAATATAGGCACTACATCTGCTTTTCGCCAATCTTTTGGTACTGAGCCTTTTTCTCAAGCCACCTATGCACTTCTTCCTCAGTTAACCAATTGTTTCTTAATATAGTGGTTGTAGCTTCCTCCTGTTGCGATATTGTTTAATTGACTCCTCCCTGGTAAATACAGAGGGAAAGAATGTATTTAATACCTCTGCCTTTTCTCCAATAATTTGCCTGCCCATCTCACACTGGAAAGGTCGTACTGTACATTCTCTTTTGTAATCTTTTTCTTATTAAGGTACTTAAATAACTTTTTAGGGTTGATTTTTTTTTCTATCGCAATTTTTTTTGCATTTTCAATTTTTGCTAATTTGATTACCCTTTTGCAACTTTTGTTACATTCCTTATAAGTCATACTGTATATACTGCTGCGGCACAGTTTATTCGAGCATTTGCCCGTTCTGTGCCGCAGCAGTAGCCTGGCGCGCGCCCGAGTGTGACGGGCGCACGCCGAAGCAGCGGAAGAGCGCCCTCCGATCGGGGCGCTCTCCCTACCGCTGCCGGGTCCGCCGGGTCCCCCGGAACCCCTTGCCGCTGTCCCGCGATCGCGGGACACCAGGGCTCCCTCGGGGAGCCCCTGGACACGCGTGCAGGGGGCGCACGCTCCCGATGACGCGTGACCGCGCGTCTATGACGCGCGGCACGCCGAGGGGCGGCCACTAGCAAGCCGGGAGATTTCCCGGCTTGCGGTACCGACCACACTTCAATAAAGTGTGTCGGTAGTGTATTCTCACAGAAACATGGATAACGCCTAAAACCCTTGATGAAACTATTGCCATTCAGGGATTCTCCATTTCTAGGAAAGACAGGTCAAAGGGAGGAGGAGGGGTGTTATTTTATATTGCAGACACCTTACAATTTACGCTGCTAAATAACACCCCAAGCCCACCCTCTTTTGAAATCCTGGTTGGCAAAATGTGCCTCCACTTTCCTAAGCCCGTTCTTATTGCTGGCATCTACCGCCCCCTAAAACCCCACTACAATCCCTGAATGATATCACCCAGTTTCCAGGCTCAATTTCCTCTCTGAACGAGAAGAGTGAGCTGCTAGTTCTTGGGGATTTCAACTACAATTGGTTTGACCCTAAAATCCACAAAATCCAGGTACAACGCAAGTCACTTAACCTAACGCAACTAATTTCCCAACCTGAAATCTCACAACCATTCCTTGCTAGACTGGATTCTCTCCTCTAGTCCCAGCAGAATCTAATCCTCTGGCATACTGCCTGCCATTTTCAATGACCATGCAATAGTGTACTGTGTAAGGAAAATTAAACCACCCCAATCAAGCCCTAAAGTTCTACTCACTAGAACATTTAGAAACTTTAACCCACTACAGTTTCTGGCTGACCTTACCACCGGCCCTTGTTACAGAATCAACCTAATACCGATTCTGCTCTTGACTATTTCCAATCCGAGTTCTTAAATCTCTGTGATAACCATGCTCCACTACGCAGAATAAGGGTATAGGGGGCCCACCTTCCGTGGGTTAGAACCAAAATTATAGCGCTCTACCAACTTAGGGATGACTTGCGGAAAAGCTACAAAGTAACTGGTACTACCAAGGATCTTAATACCTACAGATGCCTGCGGAATATGTGCACAAGGCAAACAAGACATGCAAAAGCACAATATTACTCTGAGAATTTTCACCAGAATACATCAAATCCAGCTAACTTCTGGATGGTCATCAACAATATATTCCAGCCTTCTAGCCTTTGACAGCCGTGTGCTCGGGTCCGGCACATTGCACATCGGGTAGGGAGATAGTTGGGGCGGGGATGGGACTGACCCAGCAGTCTTGGTACACATTGGCACCAATTACAAAGTTAGAGAAAGAAGAAATATATTCCAGGGATCTATGCCACAAGCTTAAGGCAAGGACCTCCAAGATAGTATTATCAGAAATACTACCTGTGCCATGTGCTACCCCTGGGAGGCACTTAGAGCTTTGGGAGGTTAATGCATGGCTAAGAAAGAGGTGTTGGAAGGATGGTTTGGGGGACTTTAGAGCACTCAGAGTCCTTCTCTCAGAAATGCTGTCTTTATAGTAGGGACGGAATGCACTTCAACAAAGAGGGATCTTCTGTTCTAGCGGGGGGGGGGGGGGATGTTAAAAAGGTTGGAGGAGATTTTAAACTCAGAGGAGGAGGGACAACAAGAGGTAATGGACTAGGCAGAATAGATAGGAATGAGGAAATAGCTATGGATCATGGGGTTGGTGTGTGGAGAAGTGAAAGTTTGGCAAGCAGGGAGCAACCCATATTAAATACAGATAATACTAGTAAAACATTTAAGACTAAATCCAATTGCAGTAGAAAGACAGAAGCAGATAAGATAACAACACCACAGACTGGTAAATACCATAAGTGTATGCTCGCTAATACAAGAAGCCTGGCAGATAAAATGGGGGAGCTTGAATTAATAGCTGGAAGGGAGCAGTATGATATCATAGGCATTACTGAATCATGGTGGGGTGAAACTCATGACTAGCCAGTCCATTTAGAGGGCTTTTCCTTTTTTCGAAGGGATCGAGCAAATACAAGAAGTGGTTGAGTATAATTATACAGTATGTTAAACCGGATTTAAATACTATTATAAGGGATGATGTTTATGAAGGGATTGATGAAAATATAGAGCCTTATTCTAATAGAGCTTTGAAGTTGTCATTGCCAAACCACATGTTCACAAGGAGTGTAATGAAATGTGAGAAAAAACTGTATTCTCTATTGCAAATCCCTTCTTCTAAACTGCTTTAAAAAAAAGTGACAAACCGCACGGATTAAGAGTCAAACCGCCCGGATTGTATGTGCTTTAGAAGCGGAATGACTTGAGGTGCTAACTCCATCCCCAGTCTGACTTATGGGTTTGGCTCTCTCTGTCAAACCCATATTTCAGGCTCTGAATTTAACTTTCTAATCCAATCTCACCGCCCTTTTGGTGGTTTAAAAAATATATTTAGAAGCGGTTTGCATAACCCTGTATGCCCGCAGACCTGGCAAGACCCCAGTACTGAGATGGGAACGGTATTACACCACACACCCACAGCAGTGGGAGCAAGCCCGGAGTGTGGTATAGCGTTGCTGGGCCTGTAGAGAGAGTGGTTAACGATACTTGCAACGTCTGTTGGTATAAGCGTAAGAATGGTCGTATCCGTGTGCCAATGTCCAGGGGTCCAGAGAGTAGAGTCGTCAGGGTACAAAGCCAGGTCCAAGGATTCCAGAGGTCAGCAAGGTAGAGTACGTAGCAATGTTCAAGGGGTACAGAGAGCAGGGTAGTCCAGGACAAGCAGGGGTCAAAGCCAGGGAAATCCAAAGTAAACACAAAAGCAGGATACAGCAGGGACACAGAGGGAGCACAGCATAGGTCAGCACACACAGGGAAACAAGAACTATGCAGAGCGACGATAGAGAGTACAGACAGGGATAATAAAGGGAGACACACCAATAGGAGAGAGGGGAGGAGCAGAGAGAGAAGTGAGAGACAACAGGGATAGGTCAGGGAGAGAAGAGGAGGAGACAGAAGGGGGAGTCATGGGAATGGCCTGTAGGGACTGGGAGGAGGAGTCAGGAACGTGGCAGGCCCGATAAGAGGAGCGTGTGCGCACGCCCTCTATAAGCTGAGGGTGCGCGAGCACAGTCTGCGACAGGGAGATGGCACGCAGGCACCGGGAGGAGAAACTGGAAGGGAGACAGGACCCAGACGAGGAGCGTGTGCACGCACCCTCCGCAAGCTGAGGGAGCGCGCGCACAGACCGCGTCACCAGGTGCGCGGAGCGCCGCGCCGCGGGTACCCCGATGGAGGAAGGCAGATGAGTGGACGGAGCCGCCAGGGAAGGTGAGGCACTGGTCGCGGGCATAGCGGGTGTCTTGGAGCCGGGAGCGTCACTGCAGGGGCTCGGGGACCGCGTGGGAGCGCGAGACCTGCGGGGCATGCGCTGAGGCAGTGGGGTAGAGAGAGAGGTAGACGGAACGGGACAGGAGTAGAAAAGGGTAGAGGGATTAGAAGGAGATGGGACAGAGGGAGAGAAAGAAGGAGAAGGAATCCCCTGAACCGTCACAATAACGGAGCTGCTAGAGTAGCAGTTGTGGGCAAAAATGCGAGATTGAGGATTCTTTGACAAAGTGATTGGATTGTCAGAGCAAGAGTGAAACCGCTTCTGAAAAAGCCGTTTAGGCATTACAATAGGGGCTTACAGAATAGCAAAGCATGCCAGTCCGCTTCTAAAGTGCACTTTAGAAGCAGTGTATCACACTTTGGAACTATTGGAATGGGCCACTTTGTGGCTGGAAATTAGCAGGGGATGTAAAAGTACAAAGAAAATGTTTGTAGCGTTGTGCTATAAACCATCAAATGTCTATGAGATTGAGGAAGCCAAAATAGTTTTGCAAATAGAGAAGGCAGCAGAACTAGGTCATGTTTTAATAAGTAACTTTAATTATCCGGACATAGACTGGAGCAAAGAAATTAGCATTACAACTAGGTGAAACCGGTTTTTGAAACTGCGTAAAGAGAAAGGCAGATTTTAATATATAGAAACAACAAAGGGATAGGGAGTGATCACAGAACCATACTAATTGAATAATGTAATACATTATGTAAGTGAGGTAATCCACGGGATGGGTGCAAACTGTGAACTGAAAAGGGAATCAGAAAAAGGGGGGACGGGAAACACAGAGTTAATGTGCACCCTAAATGAATTCACTTAAATGCACACCAAACTAGTGTAAAAATTAACTTTTAATAAATGCCTTAAAACATATATCACCAAAGTAATGTGTAATGTGATTTAAAAATATATTAAATCAGAGCTATCTGGCATCCCTGTCTTTGATTATAGAATCATGCTATCCCAGATGACCACTTGATGTTAGTGGGATACAAAAGACAGGGGATGCTAAGAGTCAGGGTGTTAACCCCTCTGGTGCGACGATGAGACCCAATATGGTAGGTATATAATGTTTCCAAGTGAGTGGCCAACTAATTAAGCTTCCTTGCTAGATGATCCGGCACTGCGCCCTACAAAAGAGGCTTTCATGTATTGGAGTAGGAGTGCCTGAATGTTAAACTTAACACATACAGTGTAATGAAGGTACAAACACTGCAGCATAAACTACCAAACACAGCAGTGCTGGGGTGAGTGACACAGTATTAACTGCGAAGTCACCTCACATATAGTGCAAGCAAAGCAGGCGCACAGACTATAAAATTAAATGAATAAATAACTAACTGCTAGGGTCTACAAAGCTAGAACCAGGAGACTGCAGACACTACATTAAAAACAGCTCCAAGTAGGAGATTGACAACATTGCGCGTCCAACGCGCGTTTCCCTCCAGCAAAGGAGCTTCTTCAGGGACAAATTTTACTGGGGGAGTGAGGTCTGAACCCTTTTATACCCTTGCAGTGCCCTAATTATAAAATCAATAGCTATCAGCTGTTGCACATGCGCACTAATCTCACTCACAACATGACTCAATAATATACTCAGACGCCAATAAAAGGGATATCCTTGAGAGCCCCATTGTTTGTATCTTTATTGGGCATATTATGGGCATATTTCCATCTTAAACCGGCTGTGTATGGGGTTTGTAGACTTGTAAACCGTGTCCGCCGCATACAATATCTTCTGCGCATGCGCAGCAACTTAGACCATGTTACAATTCCCGTCCGAGCGCTCCGCGCATGCGCGGGAACTTAGATGTAATTCCATGGTTGCCTGTACCTAATGCGCATGCGTAGACACATAGAAAACATTTGTATTCTGGTCCTATCACACTGCGCATGCGCGATTACTTAACCGTAATTTCAATTGAGTACATATACAGGCGCGCATGCGCAAGAACTTAGGAATGGCGGACGTGAATCCCTCCGCCATTATGCGCATGCGTGGGGACTTTGAAATAATTCCATTGCGAGCCCGTAACATGTACTCTCTATGCATTGCGCATGCGGGAAGAGCTTAATAGTATTGACGATCATACCTCCGCGATTGTGCGCATGCGTAGGGCCTTAGAGAAAATTACGGACACTTATATAGTGCGTTGTGCGATCTGAGCATGCGCAAAAACTTAGAATTTATTACACTCGATCTATATGTATTGCGCATGCGTGGACACTTAGAAATTATTCGCGATTCCTAGTAGATAGTGTAGCGCATGCGCGGGGACTTAGAAAATATTTCGGAAACTGCCCAAATATAATGCTCTTACATGGGGATTCAAGACTGCACAGGGGGGGGCAGATGTGCGTGAATGGAGTTGTAATTAAGCACATACATAGGGTACTGAGTGTAGATAGACTATAAGGGTATACAGAACCTATATTACGTGTATAATTTTGGGTGATTATGCAAATAGAGTTATTTGCAATCCCCCATTGGTATATTATACAACACAATGTGTCAAGTTACAATGTAGTGATAGATAAATCAATTAAACAAATGGAAGAATATAACTGTATATGTGTATTATTTTCTTTTCCTTACTCGTTGTATGAAACACATATACACACATTACACAGATACTAAGCCCACTGCTGGGTTTAGAACTGAGGTATTATAGTCACTAATCTAAATAATAATAATACTATGGTCTATTTAATGTTTCAATACCAAAGGCTGGAAATTGTCATAGTGGACAATGCAAATGACATACCTGGATATCGGAGAGACAAGTCAATTATATATACATATATACATAGTGTGGACAGGATACATATGTTCTACCGTCATGACATTGTGTGACGTGTCTAGCCACCGATGTCTGCTGAGACATCGGTGGCTAGACACGTCACACAATGTCATGACGGTGATATTAATGTTATCAAATTCATGGGCATTTATCAGTGGAAATGTCCCATGAGAGGTGGGAACACTGACCAATCCCTGCTTCGTATCGAAACTGAATGGATTTACAAGCTAAAAACTAGGAGTCCAAACGGACTCAATGAGGGGTTCACGTTTACACCCTTCATTTAAACGAGAGACAATTTGGTAGAACATATGTATCCTGTCCACACTATGTATATATGTATATATAATTGACTTGTCTCTCCGATATCCAGGTATGTCATTTGCATTGTCCACTATGACAATTTCCAGCCTTTGGTATTGAAACATTAAATAGACCATAGTATTATTATTATTTAGATTAGTGACTATAATACCTCAGTTCTAAACCCAGCAGTGGGCTTAGTATCTGTGTAATGTGTGTATATGTGTTTCATACAACGAGTAAGGAAAAGAAAATAATACACATATACAGTTATATTCTTCCAATTGTTTAATTGATTTATCTATCACTACATTGTAACTTGACACATTGTGTTGTATAATATACCAATGGGGGATTGCAAATAACTCTATTTGCATAATCACCCAAAATTATACACGTAATATAGGTTCTGTATACCCTTATACTCTATCTACACTCAGTACCCTATGTATGTGCTTAATTACAACTCCATTCATGCACATCTGCCCCCCCCTGTGCAGTCTTGAATCCCCATGTAAGAGCATTATATTTGGGCAGTTTCCGAAATATTTTCTAAGTCCCCGCGCATGCGCTACACTACTGCACCGACACACTTTATTCGAGCAAATACCCGGTATGTACCTGGCAGATACCTGGAATGCGCCGCTCCTCACCTCTGACAAGCCCCGTTGCATTTGCCTTCCCAGCCTGGGTTCATGCCTGGCTGATGGGTGGCTGATCTGTTAAATGATGATGATTAGGATTTAATAGGCTGCAATGCTTCGCGTGTCTACCAGATGGCATAAATTCATGAATTGTAATGCAGTATATATATATACTGTGCAGTATTGCAGCCAGCGGGAATAAAATGCTTCAATCCCTGCCTGAAAAATAACTCAATGCACTCGGGCAGAAAACAGTCACAAACCTCAATACACCCGGGTATACCCGAATTCGTGGGACTAGCCAAGCTCGAATAAAGTGTGTCGCCAGTGTATCTACTAGAAATCGCGAATAATTTCTAAGTGTCCACGCATGCGCAATACATATAGATCGAGTGTAATAAATTCTAAGTTTTTGCGCATGCTCAGATCGCACAACGCACTATATAAGTGTCCGTAATTTTCTCTAAGGCCCTACGCATGCGCACAATCGCGGAGGTATGATCGTCAATACTATTAAGCTCTTCCCGCATGCGCAATGCATAGAGAGTACATGTTACGGGCTCACAATGGAATTATTTCAAAGTCCCCACGCATGCGCATAATGGCGGAGGGATTCACGTCCGCCATTCCTAAGTTCTTGCGCATGCGCGCCTATATATGTACTCAATTGAAATTACGGTTAAGTAATCGCGCATGCGCAGTGTGATAGGACCAGAATACAAATGTTTTCTATGTGTCTACGCATGCGCATTAGGTACAGGCAACCATGGAATTACATCTAAATTCCCGCGCATGCGCGGAGCGCTCGGACGGGAATTGTAACATGGTCTAAGTCGCTGCGCATGCGCAGAAGATATTGTATGCGGCGGACACGGTTTACAAGTCTACAAACCCCATACACAGCCGGTTTAAGATGGAAATATGCCCATAATATGCCCAATAAAGATACAAACAATGGGGCTCTCAAGGATATCCCTTTTATTGGCGTCTGAGTATATTATTGAGTCATGTTGTGAGTGAGATTAGTGCGCATGTGCAACAGCTGATAGCTATTGATTTTATAATTAGGGCACTGCAAGGGTATAAAAGGGTTCAGACCTCACTCCCCCAGTAAAATTTGTCCCTGAAGAAGCTCCTTTGCTGGAGGGAAACGCGCGTTGGACGCGCAATGTTGTCAGTCTCCTACTTGGAGCTGTTTTTAATGTTGTGTCTGCAGTCTCCTGGTTCTAGCTTTGTAGACCCTAGCAGTTAGTTATTTATTCATTTAATTTTATAGTCTGTGCGCCTGCTTTGCTTGCACTATATGTGAGGTGACTTCACAGTTAATACTGTGTCACTCACCCCAGCACTGCTGTGTTTGGTAGTTTATGCTGCAGTGTTTGTACCTTCATTACACTGTATGTGTTAAGTTTAACATTCAGGCACTCCTACTCCAATACATGAAAGCCTCTTTTGTAGGGCGCAGTGCCGGATCATCTAGCAAGGAAGCTTAATTAGTTGGCCACTCACTTGGAAACATTATATACCTACCATATTGGGTCTCATCGTAGCACCAGAGGGGTTAGCACCCTGACTCTTAGCATCCCCTGTCTTTTGTATCCCACTAACATCAAGTGGTCATCTGGGATAGCATGATTCAATAATCAAAGACAGGGATGCCAGATAGCTCTGATTTAATATATTTTTAATTCACATTACACATTACTTTGGTAATATATGTTTTAAGGCATTTATTAAAAGTTAATTTTTACACTAGTTTGGTGTGCATTTAAGTGAATTCATTTAGGGTGCACATTAACTCTGTGTTTCTCGTCCCCCCTTTTTCAGATTTTAATATATTGAGGAATAATCTTTGAGGAGTAAATTGGGATTACATTTTTGTAGGAAAAAATGTGGACGATAAATGGGCAGTCTTTAAAACATTGTTAGAAAATTACAGACTCGGCAAAATTTTATAACGCGATCCCGGTTATAACGCGTTCTCATTCTGTGGACCCCAAGGACCGTGTTATAACGGGGTTCAGCTGTATATATACGAAACACGACGAAATGCCTGCAACAGACCCTGAAATACTTATTACCTAAATCAGCTAAGTAAATATATAATATGCAGAATTGCTGACGGTGCTGGGGACAATGTATAAATGTAAACGAAGGAAGAGAGAGAAAGTATCCCAACAGAAGCACTCAGGTATACTAAAGTATCCAATTTATTAATAGTAGTGTCACATAAAACACTCATAGATTAAAACAATCCTCAGTATTCCCTAAATTAGGGTAAATGTAGCTAACACCAGAATTAATACAATAAATCATTTACCTATGATAACCATCCTACTGAATGATCTAAGTAGAACACCGTAAATAAGGGGTGTGGAGGCATGCAATCAGTCTCCCACCACTCTGACTGGCCGGTCTAACACAAAAACCTGGTGGAACAATGAAACTCCCTGTATAAAGCAGAGCACTCACACATAATTAATGAAACAGAAGACATGCATAGTGTCAAATGACGTAATAACACTAAATGTAATTAGGAAACGAATGAATCCTACAATAAGTAAACATAATCTCCTATTGAATGCTGCAACTCATGGAGTAATTTTGCATAGGTAAAGGTCTATAAAAGTGTCAGTTCAGAGGTGAATAAATGTAGATGGAATCAAATGAATACTTAGCCAAGCTCTAGAATTCAAGGCAGTCAAATCAATCACATGTGTGCTGGTGATGTTAAAAGTCACAGGATCGCTGCCTCATCGTCATCGATTCACATCAGTACACAGGATGGATCACAGAGGAGAGGGTGTAGCAACCATGGGGGTACTGAGAAGTACACACAAAGGAAGAGCACCGACGCGCACGTATCACCACCTGTTTCGTCCAGGGGCTTAAAGACAGTGCCAGCTCGAGATCTATTTAGGGTCGCATATCCCGTGACGTTGGACGAGTAAGGCGCTGAGAGTGCTAAAGTAGCTGCGCTCATTTGTTCGTCCGTTGCCACTCCCCCAAGAGGGATGATCTTAATGGCAGAGTGGCTCAATGCCTGTATTACAATGCAAACAGAAATGAATTATAACACACTTAAATAAAACAGATATATGTATGCAACGAACTGCTGTATATCTGACCGGTTGTTCCTTACATAACTGAGAGGATATATACACATTGCATGGAGAGCTGCCCTATTACGGCAGGAAGAAGTGTCAACAATGCCAAGATAAACCACAGCGCAAACTGTTTCGCTTGCGCCCCCCTCCCCCTCTTTACCTTTTCTCTGGCGTAATGTCATGTGGCAACGCGATGTCATGTGACCCCGCAACGTCATTTGACACCGCATTGCCGTGACGACGCATCGCCAGAAGCCCCCGGAGACAAGGTAAGGGACTTTCCGAGGTCTCTCGTGCTCCCTCGGTATATAATCTAAATGTTGTGGGGAAAAACGCAGGGCCTCTGTAAACGCCGCGCCCATCCCCCAGCAAATGTCACACCCACCAGTTTGCGTACCCCTGTTTTAAGGAATAAGCCAAACTCAGTAAGAAATACAATACATACCTTATTATAAGGTTGGGGCCTGCAATTGTGATGGAGGCTTGTAAGCCCCTATCCCCACTATCCACTTCTCACCCTCACCTTACTCATCCACCCTTCTCTCCTCCATTTCAACAACCTCTAATCCTATGGTGGGACCTCTATTCTGTCCTAACCCATCCGTACCCCCAGACCAAAATCTGTTTCCAACCCAAGTCTCTTCATTCCTCCATATGGCGGCACACATAAAGTAAATTACAGAGCAAATTTGCATGGCATAGCTGTGCTGGATAAATAGGCTGCCGTAAAATAAAAATATACCTCATATTTACATGACTGTTAACTGAATGTTTAAACATTATTGATAATTACAACCCGAAATATGTAATCTTACATTAACTACTCATGTCATTTTTAAGTATTCAAATAAGGAAGAAAATGATTTCATTACTGGGTTACTTTTTATAATTCTATTTCAATTATGAACACGAGTGACTATTAAAACAAACTACTTTCATGCCCAAACTAAATGTCTATTTAAGTTTTTTTTATTTTGATCTTTATATGCCAGGCTGAATTGCTTAATGCCAGACAGGGGGATGTCTGAGCTTAGTTTTAGTTGTATGTAGCTGAATATATAACTTTTTTGACAACGGACTTACCCCTCTACAGATCTGGAACCTTTCTGTATAGAGGAAGTTTGAATGATTGATTGCTTTTTTCTTCTCTTGTATAGTGCTGACAATGTACACAACACTGTACATAGTTTTGGAGGCACGAGTACCTGTCCCATAGAGCTTACAATCATTTTTTCTGGTTACTGTGCCATAGGGAGGTAAAGTGACACACCCAAGGTCACAAGGAGCTGACACCGGGATTTGAAGCCGGAAGGTCTGCTTCAAACGCAGTTCTAATAGATCGCATGGAAAAATCCTAGACAATAACCAAATCAAAAACACACAGTATATATGGATTCTTATAGGTTAGTTAATAGAAGTGGTTTCAGCCACACATTAAATAAGTTATGGTGGATAAACAAAAACACTCCACACATTCATATGTCTCAGACAGGTCTGCAAACATTGCTTTTCACAATTTTCTCTTAGCATACAGTGCTTCCACTGCAGCCAGGGTTTCTGGGTAATGGCATGCAAATGAGCACACACTGTCACATTTTGCTTCATGTCCATTTTAACATGGAACCCCTATACGCTTTGCAAAGTCAGTATAACCATCCTCACACTGACAAATCCAAAAGGTCCAAATAGCTGTCTGTGAGGTTTACTGGATCTGCACTTCTTTAACCCCGGCTGTGCTGGAAAAGCTGTGTAATAAGCTTATAGGGGCCCCGTGTTAAAGTGGACAATAAAGCTGCAATCCGAGCCAGAGAATTTCTTTGATGATTAAAAAAATATATTAAAAAAAAATATATATATATATATATATTTATTTATAAAATGTTTTACCAGGAAGTAATACATTGAGAGTTAACTCTCATTTTCAAGTATGTCCTGGGCATAGTTAATATGACAAATAATACATGGTTACAAATACAGTTACATAAATGAACAGGGTATACATTAAATACAATACATTGCATGCACAGCTAGAGAATATGTATATTATAGGCTTATGTAACAGTTACAGACCAGATTAAAATGTGAGACAGCCTTAGTTGTGAAAGAACTTAAACTGGTGGTGGATGTGAGAGTCTCCGGTAGGTTGTTCCAGTTTTGGGGTGCACGGTAAGAGAAGGAGGAGCGGCCGGATACTTTGCTGAATCTTGGGACCATGAACAGTCTTTGGAGTCTGATCTCAGATGATAAGTGCTGCATGTGGTAGGGGTTAGGAGCTTGTTCAGGTAGCTGGGTAGCTTGCCCAGAAAGTATTTGAAGGCAAGACAGGAAAGGTGAACTTTGCACCTAGACTCGAGTAATGACCAATCTAGTTCTTTGAGCATTTCGCAGTGATGTGTGTTGTAGTTGCATTGGAGAACGAAACGACAAATTGAATTGTAGAGGGTGTCAAGTTTGCCAAGGTGGGTTTGAGGTGTCGTGCCATATACTATGTCTCCATAGTCAATAATTGGCATTAGCATCTGCTGTGCGATACGCTTTCTGACCAGGAGACTTAGGGAGGATTTGTTCCTGTAAAGTACCCCTAGTTTGGCATAGGTCTTGGTTGTCAGGGTATCAATGTGCATTCCGAGTGTTAAGCGGGAGTCAAACCATATGCCCAGGTATTTAAAACTATTAACAGGAGTTAGGGTGGTGTTAGCGTTTATTCTGATCTGGAGCTCAGTCACTGGAAACTTTAAAAATGTAGTCTTGGACCCAAATACCATTGTTACAGTCTTGTCAATGTTTAAAAACAGTTTGTTTTGGGAAATTCAGTTTTCGAGTCTCAAAAAGTCAGACGGAATTATGTGTTCAAGGTCAGAGAGGCTATGGCTGTGTGCATATAGGATTGTGTCATCTTCATACATGTGTATTGAGGCTTCCTTACAAGCTGTGGGAAAATCATTGATGAACACTGAGAAGAGTAGGGGCCCCAGAACAGAGCCTTGCGGGACGCCACAGGTGATATCCAGGGGGTTGGAGTTAGAGCCTGAGATGGAGACATGTTGGGATCTTCCTGATAGGTAGGACTGAAACCAATTTAAAGCATGCTTCACTATTCCAGAGCTCTGGAGTTTGTTAAGCAGGATAGCATGATCAACAGTATCAAAAGCCTTTGCAAAATCTAGGAATATTGCACCAGTGAGTTGACCCCGTTCCATTCCACACTGGATTTCATTGCAAACTTTTAGCAGGGTAGTTACCGTGGAGTGTTTGGGGCAAAAGCCTGATTGGAATTGGCAAGGGAAATTTGTCTTGCTATAGTAATCGCTTAATTGGGAGTGGACACATTTTTCCACAACTTTGGATAGGATTGGGAGAAGGGAGATTGGCCTGTAGTTTAAGACAGTGTTTTTGTCCCCACTTTTGAAGATTGGGACAACTCTGGCAGTTTTCCAGGTCTTAGGGATAGGGCCTGCAGACAGGATAGAGTTGACTATGGAAGCAATTGGTTTGGCAATTGCTGGGGCACCAAGTTAAAGGAACCTAGATTGTAGTAGGTCGGGTCCACATTGGCTGCTTAGTTTTAATTTGAGGAGCGCTTGTGTAATCTCCTCTTCGGATACTGGGCCAAATTGAAAATTGTGGGCAGTTTTGGGAGGGGGTGGGGCTATATGGGTTCTCCTAGAATGAGATTCAGGTTTGTGGTTTGGGCTGCGTTTCGCTAATAAGTTAGTAGCACACCCCACAAAGTAATCATTGAATGCATTTGCAATGCCGGTGGGGTTTGTCAGAGTAATATCCCCCTTAGTGATATTACTTGGTTGTTGATTGTTAGGAGGCTGGAATATGTTGTTGATAACCTTCCAGAAGTTAGCTGGGTGTGATGTATTCTGGAGGAGATTGTCAGAGTAATATTGTGCTTTTCGTGCCTTGTTTGCCTTGTGCACATGTTCCGCAGGCATCTGTAGTGATTGAGATCCTTGGTATTGCCAGTTACAGTACTTTGTAGCTTTTCAACAAGGCATCCCTGAGCTGGTAGAGTGCTATAAGGTCAGGTGTAACCCATGGAAGGTGGGCACCCCGTACCCTTATTCTGCGTAGTGGAGCATGCGTATCACAGAGTTTTAAGAACTCGGACTGGAAATAGTCGAGCGCAGAATCAGGGTCGGGAATTAAATCGATTCTTTGCCAAGGGCAGTTGGAAAGGTCATCCAGAAACTGTTGTGGGTTAAAGTTTCTAAATGTTCTTGTGAGGAGAACTTTAGGGCTTGAATGGGGCGGTTTAATTTTCCTTACACAGTACACTATTGCATGGTCACTGAAAATATCAGGAAGGATGCCAGAGGATTGGATTCTGCTTGGATTTGAGGAGAGAATCCAGTAAAGCAAGGAATGGTTGTGCGATTTCAGGTTTGTCCATGTGGGTTGGGAAATGAGTTGCGATAGGTATATATATATATATATATATATATATATATATTGTGACAAACGCCCCTCTTTTGTAGTGCTGACGTCTGTCTGGGTTCTTCCCGACACAGTCTTCTAGGGTTAATTATACAACAAACAGGATCATGCAAAGTATTATGCTGCTTAACTCAGGCTTCTGCCTGCTTTATTTTCATCCAAGTAAGGTACTGCAGCTTTAACATGTGAAGGTTAGAGGTACTCAGATACTTTCATTCAGCAGTTCACATATTTCAGTGTTACAATATTTCCCACACTGTTATTTCAAGAAATAAAACCAAAATCATATAAGCAAAATCCTATCCCTTTCAGGGATCTAACTACACATCAGAATCAGTCTCTCTAACAGCTGCTGGCCAACTAAACTGGTTCCCCAGCTTAAAACAATGCTCTCTCATTTAGGGTCACAAGATACAGCACAGTCTTTTAGCAACAGCAGTAACCATTTGTTTTGTCTTATCTGCTTGTGGTGTCCAGGCAAATCCTCTGGTACTGTGATACGTGGAGGGGCCGTCAACCCCGACACTGGAAACAGGGGAGTAGCGATACCCCCAGCCTCCAGGCTCTAAGGAGAGAGAGTGAAATGCAAAACCTCTCTGCTCTAAATACCTGTGCATGTGATTAGAAGAGCAGGTGAGGGAGAACTAGAGCCATTATAATCTGTGGTCTGGATTTTCCATCCAGCTGCCTGCGTTAATGGGAAGCTGTGGAACGGATCATTTTTAACTATTCCTGCACTTTCTGACCTAAAATGGGGCAGAAAGCTGCCTAACATCTTTGGACTATGTCACATATCCCCCTCCCCAGCTCACACCTACTGGGGTGAGCGGCCATGGACCTCACTGGGGTGAGCGTCCTACCTGAAATACTTGAGCTAACTCCTCAGTACAATATTAAGTATTCACATGACACGAATATGAACTTCATTATATATTTACCAACCGAAAAGGGCATTTTTTTTTTCTATATTGTAAGCTACCACTATTTTTTTTTTTTTTTTTCTTATACTACAGCCTTGTAATCTTAAGGGCCATCAACCCTGTATATTAATTTGTAGTTTTACCTACATTTTCAATGAAGAGAAAAAAAAATACAACATTGCAATATTTACAAAAATGCTTTTCTAAAGGCATAGTATAGCATATACTGTAGTAGTGACATAGTCCACTCGTATAACATAAAAATCGGTCAGTTCCCAAACATTTTTCCTTTTTTTTTTTTTTTTCTTGACTTCCAGTCCATTACACCCTCTGACTTTATTTCAACACCCGCTGCAGCCTGCAAATGACTGGACTGTTTCTTCATCCACTGACGAGACCCTCGGTCCGGATTCTCCTTGGCTCCACAGTGTGGTCCAGAGTGGCGAGATCTGGAACTATTCAGGCGCCGTGTTGACCTTTGTTGCTTTTTCTTTTCAATCTTTGATTTCCCTTTTGGGGCCATTACCAGGCCTTTGCGTTTTGAAGACCTAGTTGCCTCTGTACAAACGTAGTCCATATTAACAACGTCATCAGGATCTGTCAACAAGTTTGTGTTTTCAGGAACTGCCACCCACTTGGCTAAAACATCTTCTGTGGTGGCCTGGCTGCGTTCACTAGTTTGATAATCTTCTGGACAACGTAAATGAAATTGAGGATCTGGATTTTTGAATCCCAGATCAGGGAGAATATTCTCAGGAGGGTGCCTATCTGTTTCTGGAATAACAGCAGCACAATCAAAGTCAATTCTTTCTCCTTCTTCTTTGTCATCAGTGAGGACATTGACTTTAAGTGTATAGGAACGTACAGCTTGCTTGGTTAGGAGGTAGGATTGATAGCCCGACTGAACCACTTTAGCAGCTTCTCCCATGTCCTGGTAGCGTCTTTGTTGCTGTCCTTTATTTCTTTTTCCACTCAGTGCAGCTGCTAATTCAACTTCTTTGGAGTTGAGTTGCGACTCCGTGTCTGTCATTTGTTTCAGAGCAAAGTTTAACTCTGTTTCATTTTTTCTATTCTTGACCTGCAGCTGCAGGTGCTCCTCTCGGGTCTTGTTCAGCTCCAGCAGCAGCCGGGCCCCCTCATTTGCCGTGTGGTCCAGCAGCTTGTGGATATCGGCCATCTCGCTTTCATAGCGCAATGTCAGGCAGACCACCTGACGGACGGACACCTCCTCCATTTCGGCGCACTGTATCTCGCGCTCAGCCATCTGCTTCTGCAGCTCTTCCTGTATTTCTAGCTTTTCCTGGATCAATTGCTTCTCCACTTTTGCTGCTTGGTGAAGCTTCTTATCACCTTCACTGATCTGGTCAGTCAAGTCTGAATTTTTCTGTTTCAGAATTACATTCTCTCTCTTTACAGTCTCTAAATTACTCAGGGCATTCTCATAGGTTTCTTTCAATATTCCCAGCTCTGTGTTCAGACCGTGGCCCTCCAGGAGTGAGTTTTGCACCTCTGTGCTGAGCGTGTGAACCTCTTGCAGAGCCTTCCCGTATTTCTGTTTTAGGATAGCAATCGATTTGTCAGACTTAATCTGTTTTTCCTCTATGGTGGCAATTACGGTGTTGGCCTTTTTCAGACTAGTCGTCAACTCTTCCAGCTCACTCCGTAAGAGAGACTCTGTTTTCTTCAAAGTCTCGTGCTCTTGTAAAGCTGGAAGTATACACCTCTGTAACTCGGCGTTCGCTTCTCGCTCCTTGTTCCAACATTCTCGCACCTTATTGTTAGATTCTTGTTCCTTCTTCCAACATTCTCGCTCCTTCATCAATCCCTGCCGCAGGACTTCATAATCATGGCGGGCAGCTTGGAGTGCAGAAACCAAAGCCTCTTTATCCTGGTTCAAGGATTCAGCTTCCCTTTTCTCCTCCTTTTCCTTTGCCACTGTTCCCGTGACAATTCTGCTAGTCACTCCGGTCTGCAGCACATCTCGGTGCCTTTCTGACGCATGTCCTGACAGCGCAGGTTCAAGTGGCTCGGTCACTTCCCCTGTGACTTGAGGAACAGTTTTCTTTTTCTTCTTCTTTCTTTTTGCTTTATTAGCTCCAGAGATATCAGTGGTACTGGGCACACAATCACTGGTATCAGCTTCCACATCTTGCTTGCACTCACAGGGCGTTGCTTGCTTTTGCAGCCGTTTGTCTTTGAAAATTTTGGGGCACACATCTTCCATGTGACCTACTTCAGGACAGGTCCAGCATACTAAATTCATCTGTAGGTACGGCTCTCTTCCCGGGGCCACATACGAGTCGTCGTCATCATTATCGTATGGCCTGAAGGGACACTGTTTTTCATGATTACGTGCATTACAAAACAAACATTTCACGTCGGCCATTTTAGAAACCCGGCAGGGACAATTTGCTAGCTGCAATTTCACTCACTTCAGCAACTTACATACAGCACTTGCTAGCTGCAAATTCACTCACTTCAGCAAAAGGCATTAGCTTTACAAACAGCACTTGCTAGATGCAATTTTTTTTCTTCAGCAAAACATTTTGGTTTTCTGTTTGGGTTCAGGGTGCTATTGCATCCACACCTCGCACATTCTCTGTGTATGCTAGAAGCACAACTGATATACACAGTGGGACAGACTTCACTCATAGCATCTGTACTTTAGTTCAGCTGGGTGGCCATTTTAAACCCCCGCATTTATTTGCAAACCCACAGACTTTTTAGTGTCGACCCGCATTCTCCACCATATGTGACAAACGCCCCTCTTTTGTAGTGCTGACGTCTGTCTGGGTTCTTCCCGACACAGTCTTCTAGGGTTAATTATACAACAAACAGGATCATGCAAAGTATTATGCTGCTTAACTCAGGCTTCTGCCTGCTTTATTTTCATCCAAGTAAGGTACTGCAGCTTTAACATGTGAAGGTTAGAGGTACTCAGATACTTTCATTCAGCAGTTCACATATTTCAGTGTTACAATATTTCCCACACTGTTATTTCAAGAAATAAAACCAAAATCATATAAGCAAAATCCTATCCCTTTCAGGGATCTAACTACACATCAGAATCAGTCTCTCTAACAGCTGCTGGCCAACTAAACTGGTTCCCCAGCTTAAAACAATGCTCTCTCATTTAGGGTCACAAGATACAGCACAGTCTTTTAGCAACAGCAGTAACCATTTGTTTTGTCTTATCTGCTTGTGGTGTCCAGGCAAATCCTCTGGTACTGTGATACGTGGAGGGGCCGTCAACCCCGACACTGGAAACAGGGGAGTAGCGATGCCCCCAGCCTCCAGGCTCTAAGGAGAGAGAGTGAAATGCAAAACCTCTCTGCTCTAAATACCTGTGCATGTGATTAGAAGAGCAGGTGAGGGAGAACTAGAGCCATTATAATCTGTGGTCTGGATTTTCCATCCAGCTGCCTGCGTTAATGGGAAGCTATGGAACGGATCATTTTTAACTATTCCTGCACTTTCTGACCTAAAATGGGGCAGAAAGCTGCCTAACATCTTTGGACTATGTCACAATATATATATATATATATACATCCCTATATATATATGATCCCCTGAAGAAGTCGCCATTTGATGACGAAACGCGTAGGGCGTGGCTAGAATCCGGCCGCCATTTGCCCACAAACATTGATGCAGATAGATTGAGAACTTTTGGCTCCTGTGTGCTGCTCTCCCGGCTTGCTACCTTATCCATATTACATCTGAGGTGCCCGTTTCACGGAGGGACTAATGATATGGAGCACTGAAGGTGAAAGATCCCTCTTCCGGTTCCGGTTCACGAAGGCGATCCACGTGACGACGCCACTGACTGCAGACGGATGCTGGTGATTGAGCTGCAAGGCACATGAGAGCCTATCTCATAAATGCTTTTATTTGCTGTACCTTTGTGAGTGGCCATTTGATAGATTTTATGTTCATTTAATACAATTTTATTGTGGTAATGCACTAGGTGTGCGCCTGTTTCTTTTTTGTTCTTTTTTCCAGATATCACTAGGGACTGGTGATCCCTTTGGAACGGGCTGCAAGAAACCATTGACATTTCCACTGGAACAGGACTTTATGTATTGAAGGTTTTTTATTTTTATTTTTATCTTTTGACAATTTTTTATATATTTTTTCATTAAATACATTTTTTAGATTTTTTACAATTTTTTCCTTTAGGGTTTTGTCAAGAGACTGTATTGCTAATTGTATCTTTTAAAGTCTCTATCTTAGTGTATTAGCCCTATCTAGCTACCCCTTCAAGCATACCATATTAGCTACTGTCTCTTCTATTATTATCTACAATTAACTGGTAATTTAGCGGCGCTACTTCAATTTTTTGTTTTGATATATATATACATGTAGAGGTATCAGTACCGTGTTAGCCGAGCTTCAATAATCAAAAAATAAATAGATGATACCGTTCTGTGGCTAACGAGATGCTTTTATTTGTGCGAGCTTTCTTCCGGCGATGTTAGAATGAATGAAGCAAGCAAAAGCTATACTATAAACAGTGTCTATTGGAATGTACATTCATTGTTCATACATGTTCATTCATTGTAACAACGCCGGAAGAAGAGATCAGTGTATCTCGAAAGCTCGCACATATAAAAGCATTTAGTTAGCCACAGAACGGTATCATCTATTTATTTTTTGATTATATATATATATATTTATATATGTAACGGGTATTCCACCCCACCCAATAGCATACAGTATACAGAGTGGGTGCGTAGAACATACGGTGTTACCAGGTGTGGTGCATTACCTGTTGGTTCACAGGAGGGCTGAGCTTCCGCCACGGGGAACCTGGGGCAATTATATTAAGAGTAACACAGTACTCGGTGCAGCGCCTCCACCTGCGATGGTTCCTAGCAGAGCAGGAATTGTTCCTCGCAGGACATCATACAATAACCACATAGACTGTACGTATAATAACCAATACCTTTTTACTTGTGAGCATAGAAACATACGTGCATACAACATTAACCGGTGTACCTCCCTACAGGAGACACTAACCACAGCGTCTCTCAAGACGCCAACGCTATCTTGCGCCACAGCGGACACCAACACTTTATGCGCCACGGCGGACGCCAACACTTTATGCGCCACGGAGGACGCCAACACTTTATACGCCACGGCGGACGCCAACACTTTATGCGCCACGGCGGATGCCAAGACTTTATGTGCCACCTTCCACTGGATGATCCCACCCCACCCAATGTCTCGCACTACCAAGTCATATACAGGTGTGTGTGTGACTGCGCAGCCACTATGTCTGGTGATAGGCCTTGTTGGTGCACTTGATGTTATGGATTACCTGCCGAGCACTCCAGTGCTCGGACCTGCAACGGGCTTCATAAAGGATCAAGAGCGAGCTCCTACATGATATCCGTGATCCACCGCAGGATGATCCATCAGGGGCGATCCCACCCTGAAAATAGTCCAGCTCTCTCTCAGCAAGACACGCACTGTTCTTTGTTTCCTACTAACAAATAGCTAATGGGGCAGAGTCCCTAACCTAGGGCCTATCCCTACAACATTCCGCTAGGGTGACTCAGGGCTAGCTGTGGCCTAGGGGGATTGCTGGCCTAGTGCAGGGAGTCACTGACTCCTGCACCCTACCTCCTTTCCCTAGCTGTTCCGGTCACCAACTGACAACGTGCTCCCAGCCCGCGAAATGTATCCTTTTCCTACTGCCCAGTCATCTTCCAGCCCTATTGGCTCCCTGGTGTCATGTGGCTCTACCCCTGGGCACCCTGGGGGCTGACAGTCCTGGACTGCGCATGCGCGAGCTATCTGTGGGCCTCCAGCGCTATTGGGCTCCTGCGCATGCGCAACAACACTTACAATGGTGGGGCCCTGCTCCGTGAGCCGCCGGGACCCTAGCGACGCGACCGTGGCCTTAGCAACAGCCCGATCGCGTCCCCGGCAACGGGCCGCATAACAGAGGAGACCCGTTGCTCCCTGCTCCGGCCCCCACCTTCCGAATTGGCCATCGGGTCTGCCGCTTGTCTCCGGCAGTACCCGCCATCGATCCTGGCCATAGGAAGGTAAGAGGAAGATCGCAGGCAAGAGGGGTGACCTAGCTACATCTATATTGTATGATATTGAAGCAGGGGGTCTCCGGAGCTGAACCCTGTTAATTTCAGGTCCGGGGAACCCATGCTTCCGGAGCTACTGATCTCCAAACAAGGTGGTGGCGGTTGCCGCTCTCCTCCTCTACCATGGTTCCCAATATGGCTGCTCTTACAGATTTCCCGTCCTGTGGACCAATAGGAAGCCGTGATATCATCGGTACGGCTTCCTATTGGCCCATGTGATGCTGGAGCTATAAACGTTAAAACCTTGCTTGTTGAGCCGGAGCAGCTACTGGCACCTACTTTGGAGGGAAGTATATCTGGAAGCAGGGGGTCCCTGAAGCTGAAATTAATAAGCTCCGGAGACCCCCTGCTTCAATTCTATATTTGCATGTCAGTACCCAGAATCCATGGAGATAATGGGGAAAGGCAGGGTTGCAGACCTGTCTGAGACTTGTGAATGTGCTCACACATGGTAGAATTATTATTATTATTATTTGCTTGATAGAAGTGGAAATATAAGCAGCATCCCTGACACAGCAGCAAATACGCAATATAAAAATATGAGTAGCATGAGCTTTATTCAACAAAGTCTCTACTGTATGTTAAAACGAATGCAAAACTGGCACACAAACACACAAACAGATTATTAGCAAAGACCAAAAATCTTATTTATTTTAGACGGGAGTTTTTAATTTCCTTAAATTAAATCTTGTGCTGTCTTTTTAACAGAATAGCTGAATCACTTAACCCTTGATGTCCCTTTTCAATCAACTCTTTAAAAAGCAGCTTTGGCATGATAACATTTTTGAGGGACTCTTCCTTGAAATGTGTGTTAGATGCTTTAGCTACATCAAGAGAAAATAGCTAGCAATTAGCATACACAAAGACATTAAGGAGTGATAAAAAAAGAGTGATAAAAACAGCAATAAATGTAGTGGTGAAACCAGGGATTCAAACAGGTGATAAAATCGAGAATATAGCAAGTGAAATGTCTCTATTTTGGAGGCACAGTCTCATTGCTGACATAAAATACGCCATACACACTCATATATTCACTCCATCTCCTTCTCTCACATTCAACGTGCCTCTTTCATATACCATTCCCTCTCTTATAGAGGATTTTTCTGTTATCCTAATGTAACAGTGTTTCCCCCACCCGATGGGAGAGTCTGCCATTACAGCGTGTGTGGTGCATGCTATCTGTTGGTAAGCAGGAGGGCTGAGTTATCCGCTGATATTTGTGGGGATATAGGAGAAGCTTCTGGGGTACATAACCGACATAGATCTCTAGTGGTAGAGCGCCTCCATCTGCCGCAGGCTCCAGATGTATGGAGTCGACCTCCTACGGTAGAACACAATCCCCTCTCCTTCCCCGGAAAGATCACACACCAGACAGGAGGTATAATAACTGGAACTGTTGATTCTGTTCAGCTCAATGCAGTCACAGCAGGCCTCTGCCCTATGCAGTCTCTGGTGTTGTATTCAGCTGTAGGATTGGCCCTGGGCCTGCACTACGGGTCAAGGGCCCCTGCAGCAGTCCTTGCTCTTCCCTGATCCTCTATCAGGATCAGGGGAAAGGTGCACACTCACTCTCCCCCAAGGGGAAGAGGAACAGGGAAGGCCAGTATTCAGGCAAACTGTGTGTGACCTGCCTCTCTCAAGGGGGGAGAGGCACTGACTAAATTTGGGCGGCAATCACCTTAAGCACAGTCAGGAGGAGGGCACCAGGTCTGACCCAGGATTGGGTGTAACCAAGGCCTGGTTCCACCTCCAACCTGTCACTCAAGGGCACTGCTGGGAGTGGGGAAACCCCATGATAGGTACTGGCAGGCCTGCTCTCACCAGGGCTTACTGCCAGTGAGGGCAGACTGGTAGCCAGGAACCAGTCCTGGCTACACTAACATGGAATTTACACACAAAACAAAAGGCCTCCAATTTTGTGAAATGGCATTGTGGGAAATCCAGGCCTTCATATTGACACTTTCACAGTAAATGTGCCTCATTCACATGTGCTTTACCTTATTCACAACTCTTGAGGCAGCTTTACAGTGTTTTCCGATTTTTTTCACCCCACTTCCTTATGTTGCTTATCAGGGTTTTTTGTTTTGTTTGTTTTTTAAACTTTTTTCTCACTTTCTTAATCAGCTTCACTGTTTTTTATCTTACATCTTTTTCACTTCCCTGTCGGGTTGCCAGGTGGCTTCCCCAAAAAGTAGAGGTGAAGACGGAGCGCTACCGCATAGCAGAAATTGATCAATAATCACGAGGTGACCTCATATAAAAGTTGTAATTTATTAGAGTCTCGTGGACTAAAAGATAAAATGCTCACCGCCTACGCGTTTTGGGCTGCAAAGTACTTTATCAAGGTGTATGCAGATACAATTTGTAGTACATTTTTTAAATAGCCAAGTTGTTATCGACATGGCCGGTGAGTGACCCTCTGTTAGGCTGGTCTACAATGTAACACATATACTAACACTCTTTTTTACTCACGAGTGTTAATATATGTGTGACATGGTAGATGAATTCTTAATGGACTATCCCGGGTGGGCGTGGCTTCATGAGCGACCAATAGAGCATGAACACATACACATCGGATCAGCCTATTAGAAGGTCACTCACTGGCCATGTCTAAACCCCAGGCAGGAGCCTGGGAGCGGGGCCAAGCAAAGGGTGCAGCAGCATGGACTGGAGAGAGGTGAGTCCTGCGTCTGTGTGTTCTGTGGCTGTCATGTGTGTATCTGTTCGTGTGTGCCGGTATCCAGTGGGGGGGAGCGAGTGTTAGTGTCAGGAAGAGGGGGAAGAGGGTGTCAGTGAGGCAGGGGGGAGATGGTGTCAGTGGGGCAGGGGGTGGAGGGTGTCAGTGGGGGGAGAGAGTATTAAGTGTCAGTGTGGTGGGGAGAGAGAGCATGTCAGTATCATTGGGTGTGGGAGAGTGTCAGTGTGGGGAGAGAGTGTCGCCGCTGGTAGTGGGTGAGTGTGTATGAGTGTTAAAAAAAGCCTAATAGATATCATAATTAAACTTTCAGTTAGAATTTGAGTGAAACTTAATTGTGTGTGGGCGCACATGGCTGAAAGTGCACCTACAGCGTTGAATACCCCTGCACCGACACTACCTGCTAAGGATATCATCCCTCACAGTTTCATGACTGCAAACATGCAGAAATACGCAGAAATAATAATAAATCCAATGCATGTTTTTGTTTCTCCAGATTTGGAAAGACAGATTTCTTCAACTGGGGCCAACTCCTACAAATTACCCTTTTGTCATTTTTCGGGTGAGCAGATTCCAATTAAGAAATACATTAGCTGAACTATGTTTAAGCTTAATATTCAGCTCCAGGTGCATCATTAGTGATTTTAATTAGAGTCCCACATTAACAGTCCATGCATGGCTTTACTCTGCTGTGAAGCCTTTACGTTTATTTTATGAGTTCAGTTGGAAACTTCTGAAGTTGAAATCTCTGTCCCTCCTGAATATCCTCAGGGCATTTAACGCCGCGGCCGGAGTGAAGCTCTCCTTTAATATTCAGCACAATTTGCAGGATTTCTGACATTAGCTCTTAGCTGGGAAAGGGACCGGTGCACAATGCTTGTTATCATGCTCCTCCTGTGTTCTGCACTCTGTTGGTATCTTCTGTGCGGAGGAACTGAATAATGGATTTCATGTGAATTGGAAAATGAGGTTTTAAACAATGAATGATGCTCGAAATGCAAACTAGTTAGAGAAAGTATGCAAAACCGCTTCCATGTTTGCATATTTATCACGACCTTTCCCACTGTTGTTTGACTAGTTTGCATACCGCAAAGTGGTTTGCATGGTCTTTGCACATTTTAATATCGGAAAATGTTTGTTTAGTATCCTCCATATTCAGGGGTTGGGGCCTGATTTTCCCATAACACACCAAAGGGGTATAAACAACGGTATACTTTGGATGTTAATGCAGGGGTTTTCAACTCCAGTTCTCAAGACCCCCCCAACAGGTTAGGTTTTCCGGATATCGCTGCTTCAGCAGAGGTATCTCCATCAGTCCCTGCTTCAGCACAAGTGGCTCAGTCAGTGGCTCATTCAAAGACTGAACTTCTGATTGAGCCAGCTGTACTGAAACAGGGACATCCTCAAAACCTGACCTGTTAGGGGGTCTTGAAGACTGAGAACTGCTGAGCTAATGCATTCACATCCAGATAGCGGAGAGAGAAATTGGCAATGTCGTTATCTCATGAAAAGACATCCCATCCCTTCCGTTGCAGTTTATTTTCTTGGTTGAAACTGATGCTGTTTCGTCAATTTGCATTATCGTTGCTCATGATATGTAATTAAGTGATTTGTTGCAGTTTTTTACACTCTGTGGCCGGGGGTCACAAACTGGGGGGGGGGGGGGGCGGCACTTACAGAGGCCCCGTGCTCTTCCCCAAAGCATTTAAATTAAATGCTGCAGCATCAAAAGACACTGCGGGGGTCACATGACGTAGTAATTTCAGAACTGCCGGAGACAAGGTGGGAGGGAGGCGCGAGCAGGGGGGGGGGAGGGCAGGCAGGGGAGCGCAGACAAAAAAGTTTGCACACCTCTGGTCTATGGCATACAGTATTTGGTGCTTTTTGGGAAGCTCTGCTCTTTTCCTTGGTGCTGTTTCTTACAGGTTCTGCCCCTGTAAGCTCAAAATCCAAACCCACCACACCATATATATTTGTGTCAAAAGGAGTGCTACTGGGATGGTGACCAAAGGTGTGTAGCAAGACAAAAATCCCCAGTGTTACATGCAATATGACAAATGATATACAGGTACTGTAGTTAAATACTTATCTGCTTTTCATTCCATAAGTGAGGGTCACTTAGCTCAATTCTTTGGGCAAAGCATTTTAAGCCCGCACAGGCTACAAAACCTTTTCCTATAATGCACTAGGCAGTACTTTGTATTACCTGGCAGAGAAATCCCTGAATTATTATGTGATATGAACAAAAGGAAAGCCTTTCATGTTACTGTAGGTATATATATATATATATATATATATATATATATATATATATATATACAGTGTTCGACAAATCACCCAAAAATCTACTCGCCCAACCAAAAAATCTACCCGCCACCTAGTCCCGCCCCCAACCCCGCCCCTAGTCCCGCCCCCAACCCCGCCCCCAACCCCGCTTTAAAATAAAATATATAAATAAAATACATTTAATAAATTCCTAGTCAGAACAACATTCGTTTTTGACAAATGTATTTATTGTATTACATTATACTACAATTAGTCCTTGTTACATGTGTGTGTGTAAATGTCAGATCTAGAAATAAAAGCCAGATGTGAATGACTAGTTTCCTGAACCCCTTAACCAATGTCTGGATGTCCCCGCTTCACAATATCTAAAGCAGCAATCCCACCTGGGATCTTACCTGATCCGCAGTCCCTCAATGTCCAGGTACGCTCATTCTCGCAATGTTATACATTGGGGAGGTGTTCATTACCTGTCTTCTGGGTTAGGGGGGGTTCCGATGTCTTCCGTGTGAAGCTTGAGCCAGATCTGGAAGAAAGCAGTATAGGGTAGTTAAGATTTCGGTGTAGTATAGGGCAGTTAAGATATATAGGGTAAATAAGAGATCCAGAGTGTGAGTGACAGAGAGAGAGAGTGTGGGGGAGAGAGAGAGAGAGAGAGTGTGGGGGAGAGAGAGAGAGAGAGAGAGTGTGGGGGGGAGAGAGAGAGTGTGGGGGAGAGAGAGAGTGTGGGGAAGAGGGAGAGGGAGTGTGGGGGAGAGGGAGAGAGAGTGTGGGGGAGCAGGAGAGAGAGTGTTGGGGAGAGAGGGAGAGAGAGTGTTGGGGAGAGAGGGAGAGAGAGTGTTGGGGAGAGAGGGAGAGAGAGTGTGGGGGAGAGAGGGAGAGAGAGTGTGGGGGAGAGAGGGAGAGAGAATGTGGGGGAGAGAGGGAGAGAGAGTGTGGGGGAGAGAGGGAGAGAGAGTGTGGGGGAGAGAGGGAGAGAGAGTGTGGGGGAGTGGGTGGGTGAGTGACTGACACTGACTGGGGGTGGGGGGTGACTGACACTGACTGGGGGTGGGGGGTGACTGACACTGACTGGGGGTGGGGGGGTGACTGACACTGACTGGGGGTGGGGGAGTGACTGACACTGACTGGGGGTGGGGGGGTGACTGACACTGACTGGGGGTGGGGGGGTGACTGACACTGACTGGGGGTGGGGGGGTGACTGACACTGACTGGGGGTGGGGGGGTGACTGACACTGACTGGGGGTGGGGGGGGGGTGACTGACACTGACTGGGGGTGGGGGGGGTGACTGCCACTGACTGGGGGTGGGGGTGTGACTGCCACTGACTGGGGGTGGGGGGGGGTGACTGCCACTGACTGGGGGTGGGGGGGTGACTGACACTGACTGGGGGTGGGGGGGTGACTGACACTGACTGGTGGGGGGGGTGACTGACAATGACTGGGGGTGGGGGGTGACTGACACTGACTGGGGGTGGGGGGGTGACTGACACTGACTGGGGTTGGGGGGTGACTGACACTGACTGGGGGTGGGGGGTGACTGACACTGACTGGGGGGTGACTGACTGGGGGGAAGTTTTTTTTTTTTTTTCAGCGCGAACGGGGGAATTTAAAAAAAAAACACGTGTGCTGCTTGGGCCAATATTTACTCGCCCGGGGGTTAAATCCACCCGCCCCGGGCGAGTAAATGTATACAATTGTCGAACACTGTATATATATATATATATATATATATATATAAAAAGGAATATTGAATTCACTGGAAAACACACAAAAAGGAAACTAAACAAAATCTACTTACTGAACAAGGAAAGAACAAACTAATAACCAAAATACGCCAAAATCTTCAAATAAACACAGATGTTTTGTGCATGGTTTATAAGGGCTTTGCCTGCAGCAGCTGGTACCAGTTTCTAATTCTAACTGCTTTAGTTATTTTTACTTAAAAACTGCCCCGTGTGAAAATGTGGCGGTCACTGCTATATTCCATATTAAAAGGTACGTGTGTAAAAATATTTGCTGGGCTGTAATCTTGTGGAGCACACTCTCTGGCAAAGAAGAGGTTAAATCTCTCCTTTATCTGACTATGTCCCCGAATCGTTATTCTCAACCGTGCCAGAGTCAGAGATCAAGGTGCCACAAAAAGATCATATACTCCGACTCCCACCTTGAGGCAGTTGAAGAATTTCACAACTATTTATATCAGGAGCTGCCAACTCTATTCCTCAAAGGGCCACCAACAGGTCAGGTTTTAAGGATATCCCCGCTTCAGTCTTTGACTGAGCCACTAATTAAGCTACCTGTGCTGAAGTAGGGATTATTCTTAAAACCTGACCTGTTGGTGGCCCTTGAGGACTGGAGTTGGCCACCTCTGATTTATATATACACTTAGGCCATCAGTAACGGCTATTATCTAACCTGCTTAACACTTGCCACCTTGTCCTCTGCGGAGTTGGAGGATGCCTGATCATTCATCACCATTATAAGGCTTATTTTAAAACGTTGCTAGCTGCAACACATGCGGCAAGCCCTTTGAAGTGATCTTACAGTGTGTGGCAGAGTTACTGATGTTTAGTGAATAACCCCTGTACCAACATGTTCTACATCTTGAGGTCCTTATCCTAACTCTAAAAGTAAAGTGACAAAGGCGCTCCAACGCTGGATCCCTTCAATGTAATGATATACTGTATGTAATATGCAAATACACAGGATAGGACAATGGGGGAGTTGGCAGAATAATGCTGGTAGTAAAGTACCAGGACGGACCAATGATCACTGAAGGGTAGGATAAGAGGTAAGAACCCCACTCAAACCCTCAATGGGTGGCTCCTGGACTCACAGTAAGTATTCAAAGACAATAAGAAAGGATACTCACAAACGCCCCTGTCCAATATCCTGATGGGCGTGCAGCCAAGTGAGATGATGCTGATCTTGGAGAACAAAAAGGGTAAAGACTAGCGCACAGCCAAGAGTGGGTCCCAGACCAATGTATAAAAAATCTTCTTTATTAATCCATCTTAAAAGTGGAGGTAAGCACCCTCCTACGCGTTTTGTTTATCAAGTGTACTCTACACGAAACGCGTAGGAGGGTGTTTACCTCCACTTTTAAGATGCATTAATAAAGAAGATTTTTTTATACATTGTTCTGGGGCCCACTCTTGGCTGTGCACTAGTCTTTTCCCTTTTTGTTCCCCTTATCCTAACTCTGTTTGTCTTTAGCAGTGAGCGTCTGCTTAATTTTACCTTAAAAAAAAAAGAAAAACCTTTAAGGTTAAAAACTTTCCACAGCACGATATTGAGAAAAGTCTGCTGTGAATAAGGGTGTCAACGTTTCAATTTTGGGAGATGTCAAGTAAAAAAGGTCCAGGTAACAAATAGCCGTGTTTATCACCCCTAAGTTACCTCTTGCATGAAGGGTAGTAAAGGGGATGTATAAATACATGTCATTATTGTTATTGTTATAACAGATTAATGATAAGAATGGCAAATGTCCTGCTTGCTCTATACCACTATCCTGAAAAATGAAGTGTCTTTTAGGATAAACGTACACCTTTAATTAGCATCTCATTAATCTTGTTTTATGAAAGAAATAGGTACCGCTTTGGTTCTCAAGGACAAAAGGTTTTTTTTTTCATATAATTTATCTTTAATTTGCATCAAGGTAATTTGCATAGGCCATGCACAATTTAAATATGAGTTTACCCAATGCAAGGTCTTTCATATTTGCTTATTTTTAACATGACCTACTCATGTGGTGGCCTTTAAAAGAGTAATCATGTTAAATGTGAGTAAAGTTTGCTGATGTCACCCATATATTACAGTTCCTATTAGCAATATTTATGATACTGCTAACTGTAGGAGGACATGTGCAGAGGTACACAACGGAGACTGTTGTAAGGTGAAATTATAACAAGGCTTTATTGTGCCTGTCGCTTTAAATAGCAAAAAAATCAACATAAGCGAAATAGTGAGCCAACCAAAAACCCCTATCTCTGCTTTGGAGACTATCTATACATGTAGCTCAGCCCTCTCTGACTGGGTTGGTTAGCTAAGCTATTTACCAGCCCCAAATCATGGAGACCTTTATCAGTACAAATAGACATAGATAGTCTTATACGAAAAAGTCTTATCTGTTAGCTGGGCTGCTGTAGGGGAAGCTTCTCTGCTCTCCTGGAACCGCACCCTTGTGTGCACAGAAAATGTCAGGCTCCAAGTTTAGAATCTTGTCCCCTTTGTCTTGTGGTCAGCTTGTCGCTCAAGACATCTGCCCTTCCTTGGTTCAGCCCCATTGTGGACTAAGGAATCTCTGCTCTGTCTCCAAAGTTCAGCTCAGGTGTGAGCTAAGGAGTCTCACTTCCTGTCTCAAAAGACAGGCTTTTCTAAGCATTCTAATGAGGCAGGTGGTGTTAGTTAATTGCCTACCAGCAGTTAACCACCACACTGCTGGATTAGAGGCACATTTGTGAACAGGGATAAGTCCCCTGTTACATACCTCCCCTGTTTGTGGGAAGCTCGGGCTTACCACGGCCAAAGCCCATCCTTCCAATCTCATTCGAGATCTTTCTGTGACTTGAATGAGAGTGGATGGAGGAAGAGAATCCTCTGTCCCGCTGTCCTCCGCAAGATCTGCAGATGTGTCTGTTCCTTCCACGGTAAGTGAAGAACCGCTTTTCTTTTTCTTTTTTCGCCTTTTTGTTTTGGATGACAGCGTCCCCTCAGGGATTCTGGGTTTTCTATCTTCATTTGAAATTTTAGCAGCGTCACTGGATCCACCTGGCTTTTCTTGCAATTGTAATAGCTCACGGAAATATTCGGTGATCCACTGCTCCCGCTCTTTCTCCCGCCGATCATATTCGTCATCATAGGGAGCGGTCTTTTCGGTTCGTACCAAGTTCAGGCACCCCCACCATTCTTGGGGTGTTTTGTGGGTGTGACTCGGTTTGGGTTCCCCATAACAGATGTCTTCCTCCTCATCGGACTGGAAGGGCCACTCTTCCGTGGGGTAGGGTTCATTACAGGAACGCTGTATTTTGTCCTCCATTTTGGGGCTATCAGGTATATTTTTCTTCCTAACCTCAGGAGGCGCTATTGCAGCTGTTGTCACTGTATTTGCTAGAACCCCCAACAGTTCTAGTCCTACAGGTGGGCATATTTTGCTTGTAGAGGTCGTAGCTCTCACAGGCCTCTCTGTAGACTTTTTCTTCCCTTGGGTAAGTTTTACAATATTAGCAGTACTGTGCATGCATTCACTCTCGTCGTCTGAATAAGGCCTGAAGGGACATTGCTCCGTGTGGTGGGGTTCTTTACACCAGGAACACATTTTCTTCCCTATTTTTACAGAGTCTGTATTTGACTTCAGCTGGGTGGCCATTTTAAATTCCCAAGGTTCTATTTCTTTAAATACAATGCTTGCTAGCTGCCCATTTTCTGGCTTCAGCAAAGGCATTTGCTTTAAACCAGGATAGAGAACAAATAGGTAGCGCTATATCCTAATGAGCAGGCAGCCCGTGATATATCCCTGAACCCCAGTCAGGTAATGATCAGTACAAAATATATATATCAATGGCGCTCTGCACTAGTATTATATATATAGTGTATATAAAATAACAATAAAATTATACAACCAGTGGCGTGGATGTTGTCCTTGGGATGGATGCTCCACATGAGATAGGTGAACATGTAAGGAAAAAAATCAAAACATAGTGTAATACTGTTAAACACACATACAAACATATAACATGAGACGGACGCTGAGAACAACAGGTGACCAATTACAAACACATTTTATAAAGTATATCATTAAAAATACATAAAATTACATAAAAATCATGAAATAGAAACTGATAGGACACTCCAACTCAGGTGGGGGTACCTGCTTACCGAATGTAAGACGGTATCAGGCAGTGGATATTGTAAGAGTATCCCCTCTATGGATGGCTGCTGCTGCCACGATCTGCTGGGCTCACACGTGTATCTTCCTCCGTGGATGGTGCTTGCTCCCTCTGTTCGTGGCATCCACCTCCGTTCGCCGTGGATACGGGTGATTTGCGTGTCTGCTGGAGGCTGTAGATCCTTCCTGCTCGGCTGCTCAAAGCGCGCCAAACGAAGCAGGTACAAACGCGGATGGATATACGCCCGGATTCGTCAGCCTACGTGCATCAGCTAGCAAGTTCCAAGGGGGACAGGATTCACCACCGAGTGTGCGGGACCTCACAGAAACACCCTACGCGTTTCGAAAGTCAAGCTTTCTTCCTCAGGGGTAAACGTAGTATAAAAAAATAGTCCCTGTATGTCCCGGTTTATATAGTCCCGTGTTAAAGGTGCAGCGCACCAAAACAGACTTGATCATGCGCAGATGTGTGCGCTGGGACTCTCAGCGTCTCAAACATAGACATGAACACAAAGACAAAATATAAGATAACATAGAATACATAATATCAATAAATTATACAAAATTATAAATAGTATATGTACACTATCTAGAAACATAAGTGCCAATAATAATTACAACAAAAAAATAAAATAAAAAATAAAAAATACATAACCTAATTCTAGGAACATCGTTAATAATGATAAACAACTATTGTGTACCAATAAATAATATTCGTGCTATTACATGTGATGTGTTGTTGGATAGTATATTGTTTGGAAGTTTGAGTGGATGTCAAAGTTAATTGTTTGGAACTGAATCTACATGCTGTGCATGTATTACATGTATAATACCCTTTAGTAACATTTTTATTTGTATTTGTTTGGGATCGACATTAGACTTAGGCTCTGACCCGTGCTGAGGCGCGCTGACGCTTGCCAGTGAGCCCATGCAGCCGCAATGAGAGCTGATTTAGCAGGGGCTCGCGCAGGCGTGCGGAGGCGTAGCTCTTAGATTTTTTTTTCCGTTTCGGCGCTCACGGGAGCGCAGGGCCGGACACGTGAGCGGTTTGCCCAATGAGGGCGAACTAGCTCCGTGACATCACTGGCCCGCCCACCGACACGCCCCCGGACGGCGCGCGAACTAAGGCCAGGGAAAGCACCCGCTTTCCCTCAGCCTCAGCGCGCCTCACACAGAGAGAAACCAATGACACGCTGCCCTTAATAAGATGCACATCATCACTGAGGTTGGACAGGTTTGTGGATTGGGAATCTACAGTACATTTGTCGACATTTGAAGTTCGGTCGGAGTTTTGATTTGAACTTTGCAATAAACTTTGGAATCTGAGCATAATTGGAGTCCAAATAAGAGAACTGACCATCATCAGATTTGTTTTCTGTTTGTTTATAGGTTTTTTTTTTTTTAAATAAACTGGGCGAAATGTTCAAACTTTTTTCAAAGTTCGAAAAAAGTTCATATTTCAAAAAGCAATTCCCTGTTTCCCCCCATATTTTATTTAAAAATCTAAAACCGAAATCGACCGTGTCCTGGGAAAACCAAAACACACATTTTTATTAGAACCCCAAAAACACACCAGCAATGGTTTCTCCCTGGGTGTTTGGAGGGTGTTCAGGAGCGAAGGTTGGGGAGAAGTGGGATAGGTTAGAACAGTGGTGCACAAACTTTCTGCTCTGCGCCCCCTTGTCTGGTCAGCCCAGTGGTCGTCGCCCCCCCCCCCGTTTCCTAGGAACTGGCATCACATCACATGACTCTGCAGCGTCATTTGACTCTGCATTGCCATGGCGATGTGTCGCTCGAAGCCAAGGTAAATAAGATACATAGGCCTTGCGCACTCACCGGCATTTAATTTAAATGCTTTTGGGAAGAGCGTGGGGCCTCTGTACTCTGTAACACCGTGCACCCCCCAAAAAAATCAGGGCGCGCCCCACAGTTTGCACACCCCTGGCTTAGAATATGCTTTGCCAGACAGATTAAATTGCCTGTCCTGATTTGACCAGTATAACTCACAATCTACTGAGGCATAATATAATTATTAGTCCTGTATATCCTTTCTTATCGTGTTTTCCCTGTACCAGAGGGTTATTGAATGTTATGGTTAGATTAGATTTCGCTGCATCACTACAGGACTGACTTTCTTTCATTCCGGGATCTATGACCGAAAGGAACTTTTTATTTGTCACCTGGAAAGTAATGAGACACTTAGCACTGTAGGCCTCTCTAGGGTGTGTATACGGTTATTTCGGACGTGCATTACTTCCATTTGGACTGCTGATTATTACATTGTCTCACTATTTTGTTTAACTATGGTAACCATTGCAGTGGGTGATGATGTAATCTAGATCAGTGGTGGGCAACTCAAGTCAAAGACTGAGCCACCGATTGAGCCACATGTGCTGAAGCAGTGGTATCCTGAAAACTCGACCTGTTGCTGGCCCTTGAGGACTGTAGTTGCCCACCCCTGGTCTAGATCATTACACCATGTGATTGGGGGGGGGGGGACGGGGTGGAGATTTATGGGCTTTTCCACAGTGCTGTTTTTCATTTTCTCTAACACATATCTGATGAAGAGGGCGGCAGCACCCAAAATATTGTGTTTTCTTTGTGACCACATTTTCCTAAAACTTCCCACGAGTATGCGACACACCTTTCCACGTCAATGAAGTTGGTGAGCAGTTTAACTTTATGTTGTAGAGAGGGACAGGATCCCAGAAGAAGCCCAATGGAGTCCAGTAGGTCCGAAAGATGGGAATGCGGCACGCTACAGAGGGCCTCGGAAAAGAGGGCTCCCGGGTGCTGACGGAACGGCTCTAACAGCGGATTTCGAGAAAGCATCTGCACTTAGGCTGGTGCCGCCCATGTAAACGTCCCTGCCCCTTTTTTCCACCAATTATTAAGGGAAACAAAGGGTTACTTCTGTAGGGATGTCTCAGGTTGCTTCTACCTTTGCTGCAGCGTGTATTTGGAGGAAGTGTTTGGAAGGTTCCGCAGTGGCCCGGTAGCACAGGGCACCGCCATGTTGTTGCGCAATAGCCGGGAGTGACTGTCAGAGCAGAGAGAGTTTGCGCATGCGCAGTGCAAAGCGCGCGAATAGGCGGCCAATGAGAAGAGGCTCAGGAAATAAACTACAACCCCCAGGAGCCTCAGCAAGGTCACCTGATGTCAGGGAGCAAATAGGAGTGCAGGACTTGCGAGAGGCAGGAAAGGGAAGCGTGGGGGAGAGACCACGCTAGCCAGAGGGCACCAGAGGAGCAAAGGGGAGAGGTAGTGTGTGGGCAGGGGGCCAGTGACCCACCTGCTTAGGCAGATTCCCCCTCAGGTCCCAGTGTATACCCTAAGTCACCATAAGCTTGTGGTGCTGCAGGGACGCCCTATATTGGTAGCGACACATGCCCCCCTTACTGCATAGACAGATAGGGACACAGTGTCGTGGAGCTGCGGTTGGTGACAGACGTTTGGGCCCAGGCTGCTGTGCATCATCCTCTACTCGTGAGAGACTGCGCTGGATCGGCGGATCCTTTGTGAAGTTGTTGCCAGTCGCCACAGTGACCGGAAGGTATTTACTGAAGTGCACCAACACCGGTCAACAGGCGCTGATCCCGCCTTAGGGAACACTCTTTGGGGACACTAAGTGGAGTGGCCAAAGGACTGAGCCTATTTACATAATTACAGTTACATGGACACGGTGTGGGGGCACGCGGTGACGGGACAGTGACATTTCTCCTTATGAGATTGACCAAGCTACTAGGGTTATATATAAGAAGTTGGTTGATGTTATATGTGTGTTATTGCTATACCAATAAGGTAAGGTTCTATCAGTACTTACAGTAAACAGTTACAATCTGATGTGTGTTGCTATTGTTCTTACCCAGGGGAATCTTACGTAATGGGGATCCTGGGTAAGTGGAGGCGCTGCCGATAAGATAACTATTACCCCAGGCTCCCAGCTAGCGGAGGCCCAGTTCTCCTTGAGCCAACAGGTGTGTGCAGTACCCGTAGTCCCTCTAGGGCGTAGGAAAGAGGGCTACACGTCCTATTTGGGTTGTGTCCTTAGACAAGACTTGGGAAGACCTCTTACTTGGTGGCCTTCCAATGGAGGGTATGGAGACACTAGGGCGTGCACAGCTCATGGATTTGGGCAGATTTCAAAGAAGCAAAAATTGACACGCTGAGTGCTCATTTGCATGCCATTACCCAGAATCCCAAGCTGCAGTGGAAGCCATGTATGCTAAGAGATAATGGTGAAAATCAGGGTTGAAGTCCGGTCTCAGACATGTGAATGTGCACACAAGGGGTATTTCTATTTGCCAATTCTCTTAACTATAATTTTGTGGCGAGAAAAAAAAAATCACTAAAACATTTACTGATCAGCAGAAAAACAGCTGTAATTAGAGCAAAAGTCCAGGAAGTTTGTCCTTTTTGCTATAATATTGAACTGGAACAAAAACAAATCGCACATCAATTCAACAGTCGTATGGGGTCATAGTCACTACTGAAGTGGGTATGTGGGACGTATAAAGGTCCCAGAGTGAAGAAAGCATACAAGGAACTCCATGTGTGCCTGTCTCTGCTTGGCTGCTGAGCAGGATCAGCAGATAAAGATACATGATCAGCACTCGCGGTCTCATTATGTTTTCCTGCTCTGGGCCTAATTGGGACCACTTGCCAGTTTACATTAAAGTAAATTAGAACATTTATATTACCAACTGATTTGCGGGCAAGGAGTTCCCATAGGGAACAATTTCCAAGTCTCACCATAAAATAGTAGCTATAAAGTTTGTAACGGCAATTACAGCAGACAATTATGAAACATAAGCACACATGCTTCTGTCCCTAAATATCCCTGTGTCCTGAACACAGGAAATTGTATTTCTGGACAATCTACTTTTTTTTTTTTTGACAGGTGTCACTTTAACTGCAAAGTGCTGTATTTGAGGGTCATAACTAATGGAGGACGTGTACACTGTGTGTATCCCTTTAAGATGAGGACCTTGAGAGGCTGTGAGGCTTATCGAAGGATAGTGGCATAAAGCAGATGAAGACTGCAGTCTTGAAGACAAGAATGATAACACACAGAAAGCTTTATAAACTCTTGCAGATTGTCAGGGGCGGCCAACTCCAGTCCTTAAGGGCCACCAACAGGTCAGGGTTTCAGGATATCCCTGCTTCAGCACAGGTGGCTCAATCAGTGGCCCAGTTAAAGACACCTGTGCTGAAGGGCTACCTGTGCTTTCTTTGACTGAGGCAATCATTGAGCCACCTGTGCTGAAGCAGGGATATCCTGAAAACCTGACCTGTTTGTGGCTCTTGAGGACTGGAGTTGGCCACCCCTGCATTAAGTACTTTGTAAAGGGAGGAAGCTAAAATATGACGTTTTAAGTAACAGTTCTCTCTACTGTTCCCCTCCCCCTCCCAAAGATGTTCACCTCAGAAGGTATGGCCAGTACCTTCCCTTCCAGGGGAAACAAAATGGTAGTTTAACTCATCCACATCACGTGGGCCAATGGTATGTATCTCGGAAACGAGGAGTTCCCCAGGAGTACAAATGAATGCAGTTCAACTCCAGGCACCCCCTTGTTTCCACCAATGTAAAAAAGTGGGGGGCGGGCAGAGGGGGCTTCTGCTTTAATATTTATGTGAAAAAACAATAGCCCAGAAGGCTCTTTGTATAAAGGGCACACAGTCTGTAAGTATTACCTCCCCCCCCAAACGGTTGCTAGCAGTTTCGGGTATGTTGGGCCCCATCCTGTGTTACCATAGGGATTCTGACATCACGGGAGAGTATTTATGATATGGAGAAGGTCCTAGGGAGGAGGTTCCTGGAGGATATGAGGAGAGGAGCCTTGGGGAAAGGATATGGGGATATACCCATAAAATAGTAGAACAGACTAGGACTCCCTTTATTTATTATGTTGTAGAGAGTGACAGGATCCCAGAAGAAGCCCAATGGAGTCCAGTAGGTCCCAAAGATGGGAAAGCGGCACGTCACAAAGGGCCTCAGAAAAGAGGGCTCCCGGTGTTGGTGGATCGGTTCTAACAGCGGATCTGAAGTAATACTCGTCTCAGTCTGTATGGCAGTTCCCAAACAGGCCAAAGGTGCCATTGTCAGTTACAAAGGACAAGCCAGGATCTTCCTAATGGGCCTAGTGTAACTGGGTTAATACAGCGGATTATTCCGAAGCAACAAAGGGGGCCGGGTCCCATACCAGTAGAGCAACTAAGTCACTACACCTCCCTTTGAGTGTTAAGAGTGGCACTTATACTACAAACGAAAAATACTGTGCTTTTATAACTACTAGGAAAATGGTACAACATTGTTGCATGAGTGTGGAATGTCCCCGTGCCTGGGGACGTGAATAAAAGACTGATGTACTATAGAAGGTCCTGGTACCCATTATTTCCATCCTCGCTACCTCATCGCCCAGCTGCCTGAATCCTGCACCCTGAGTCACGGTAACCCATGCTGAGGCGCCAAACACTGTACAATGATGCAACCTCACTATAAGCCGGGCAGCGAGGGTTGCATAAATATGATATGACATTTTATTACACAGTTTTGTATTTGCCCGTTTTATTCTACCACAATGTGAGTAGGCACTTTATAGGAGTCAAAGCATTTATTTGATTAACTATTTTCAAAGCAGCAGTCCAAGCTGCGGTTTAAAATTATTCCCCCCAACCCCTTTAATATGTGCATCAATACAATCCACACAATGATAAGTAATTAGCTAAGTTGACGATTGATTCATTCTCCTGTAATCGATTGGTGAAGATTTTGCTCGGGGGTTCAATAAATGGCCGTCAGTGCAGCAGTAGAGGACCAAAGATGCAAAATTTTGTGGGGAAGATCATGTGACCAGGCAGTCACTAGATATAATTGGTGCACTGCTAGGGAGAGGGCAGGACTCAAAATGGTGTGTGTCAGACCTTGTTTCAGAAGAGGAAGGGGATGTGACTTTGTAAATGGTTGCTATAGAAACAAAAAGTGCTTGTTACATTATACTATATTAAAAGTGTAATTTAGAGTTGTTTAAAATTAAAATTGCTACAAGTATTTTCTCATAGTACAGAACTGATTTATTAAAATAAAACGCACACACACACACACACACACACACACACACACACACACACACACACACACACACACACACACACACACACACACACACACACACACACACACACACACACACACACACACACACACACACACACACACACGTAGGATATTACTTTGTTTGCAGCTTTAAAGACATCTGCACTATGTTTTCTTTTTTCTCGTTGGTGTTCTCCCTTGATCCCCCTGGAGTTTGAAGATCTATAACAATACTATAAGACAGGGGAGCGCAAACTTTTGGAGCTGCGCCCCCCTGCCTGCTCCCCCTCGCTCTCGCGCCCCCCCCCCTTACCTTGTTTGGTGGTGTCAAATGATGCCGCGGGGTCACATGATGTGACCCCGTTGCCATGGAGATGGACGTGTGATGTCACTCCGCATTACACTGCGGCATCATTTGACGCTGTGTTGCCATGGCGACGCATCACCGCGACTTATCTGAATCCCGGTAAGTGAATTCCCCCGGAATTTCATTAAAATGTCTCGGGGAAGACCGCGGTGCCTCTGCAACCGCCCGGCGCCCCCCCGAACTAATCCCGTGCCCCCCACTTTGCGCACTGCTGTATAAGACATTTCCCAGTACATAGATCAACAAACGTGCACACAATATTTTCACCGTCGCACATCATCACATCTAGGGTCGTTTGCGCTTCTGCCGTAGATCCAGCATCAGAGTCCATCCGGCCACAAACACCCCATGCGTCTACATATTTAATGTGGATGCCAAGGAAGGGAAAAATAAAGGAACAGTTTGTAAAAATAATCCAATGTTACCGCATATATCTATCTCCTTGATAGAGGTTTACCTATTACTAGAGACTTCCTGTAGGGATGCCAAATCACCCCGGAATCTGACACATAGCTTTATATATGGGAAACACTGGCAGAGAGCCTACAATCAGCAAGAGGGACTGAGCCTTCCAAGCTAAGCGTGCAGCCACGTATTCAAAGGAATGCAATGTACTTGTATGTCAGTGCTGGGCAACACAGTATAGGTGTTCGTTTAAGATGCTGAACTCCTTCTCAAGTTATAAACTCCTTAATGTGTAATATTGGTCCGTCTGTTTATTTTGATGATTTACTTGTTGACATTTTTGGTTGAAGACTTAATAAGCCTATGCAGCAGTGCTGCCAAATCATATTTGTTGAGACAATTCATACACTATTAGTTTCTCCGTGTACTTGACTTGGCACGCGCCGTTATTTTCCACATATCCTTGTCTTTTGCTCCTCACTGCCTTCCTTGTGTGTTACTCGGGAAGAAACGATTTGCTAATTGGCAGTTCTTTCTCTTCCATGTGATGGATTTGCCAGTCTAACAGATGTTCATACATAAGATTTGTGTTTATTGAAACAGAAGAGAAAACAACTTGTGAAAGTCATTAAAACCAATAGTGAGACCTTTCCAACATCATTGGAGTGCCCAAATCCCACTAATACAATCTTGCCCCTAGATAGTGTGCAATGGGTAATTGCATTTGAGTAAATATAAAAATCACATAGCTGTTTATCCACTCACAAATTGGATATAGTGCCCAATTAAAAGAAAGATAGCCAAGTGTACACTTCCAGGACCAGGAATGCTTAACACTGTGCACCTTAAAATGAATTCAGCAGTGTCTTTGTTTTCCCTTTGGCTTTTTACCTAGTGAAATCGTGATCTGTGATTTTAGATGACAATAATCCCTTAAAGATTTACGACTACATGGGTCATATTCCAGTAGCGTAATTATATGTTAAAGTAAAACCTGCGTTTGTAAGATTGCGTGGAGCAGTACAAACTCCGAGCAGCACCTTCAATGAATAATGCATCTTTTCTTCCCTATTCACAAATCCAGGCAATTCCGCCGGTGTCACAGTGCAGAAGTGGCTACCCAAATCCAATGTGTGACGTCCATGTGCCCAATACCCTTTGAACTCACAGCTACGTTTTGGGAACTCATAGCAGACTTTGATCTACCATGGTGCACCATCAAAGCAAAGCTTCCATTCCTATGGAACTTTGCTATCTAATCTATTCCTCGGCTCTAAATTTTTTTTTTTTTTTAGCACATACCTTGCTGAAATCCCTTATTTTTATTGATTACCAGGAAGGCTGACCTCCCTCAGAGACTCACAACATTCCACAAGCCAACACTACGGTCTGCCACTTCAACTTTACAAGCGAGAGGATTTCAGGCTTGAGGGACATCTTCAGCAAAGCGCAAATGTGTGCCATGATTGTTAGAACTCAATCAAACATCCTATAAAACACCTTGCAGCATGTCTTCCTAACGATGGCCTGTGGAAGCTGTATAATTGAGTATCACAGTTTAGTAAATCTAGCCCTTTAACCCCTATTCTAGTTAAAAAGCTGTGAGATTTATTCCACAAGGACAGAGTCTTAGGCTAAGGCCATAAAGCCTTCGCCCGCACGGAGGTGTGCGAAGGCTGTGACGTCACCTGCGTGTAACGGGTGTGTTTTCGGGTCATGGTAGGCGTGCCGTGGGGGCGTGCCTAGAGGTGTCACGGAGCTGGTTCACCCTCATTGGGCGTACCTCTTACGTGACCTGCCCATCGCACCGAGAAATCAGTTTCAACTGATTTCTTGCTCAACGCGCACGCCCTCCAGCTGTCGCCCGAGCGGTGTATGGGCGCGATCAACGCCTTTTGGCAATGTGATCGCGCCCCACACGGACGCCTCCACACGGCCGTTGCAAGCATGTCTAAGGCCTTATGGAGTAACACTGCTTAGAAAAGAAGTCCCTCATTGGTCCATTCCCTTGAATGGGGCTACAAAGTAGCTTCCTGCACAGAAGGAACTATCTTGTGGCGTAGCACTTCTAGTAGATATAATTCTAGGGCAGATTATTGTCCTGGGGGGCAATTCAGATGTCAAAAGGGGTTTTCGGACAAAAACATTCCGAGCAGCAACTTTGCAGTTTTTAGAATTATCCCCTTCTTCTTGTCTTTAGGATATTGTCATGTTTAAAGTGAGACATAAGGAAATGCATAGGAAGCAGTACAGGTTCTAACAGAAGTCGTTTACATTGGATAGCAAATACAATATATGGTACCTGCTTCTGCTTGGTGTCATTTTAAATCAAGCAGGCAGCTGTATGGCGATATTATGGATAATTTAGCATATTACTGCCACAGTGTTCTACTGGAAATCTCTTTTGAAAATGAAGATGACAATTGTGGGCACTGAAGGCAAGAAAAAAAGCAACATCCATAGGTAATAATGTTTAATTTTAATAAAGATCATATCCTGAGGTTATCCCGAAAAAGAGCACTATTTTAATTCCCATCTTTGTCTAGTGTTCCTTTTTTTTTTTTTACAGCTTTAACATTCTGTGCAAGGCAGAAGTACTGCAGCTGCAAACGTTTGGCGCGGTAAATGATTGAAATAAGACACAGTCCTAAAGTACAGTCGGCCAACTGTGTCTTCTTTGGAAACGGCTTCAAACCTGTCAAAACCACTGCGAAGCAGGGTAAAATAAGCACCCGGTATCTGCTCCCATTCCTTGTCACATCGCAAGCTTCTCTACAGAAGACCAGCTTAAGAAAACAGGAAAACAATACTTATTAATGAAATTGGCCAGCTGGATCAAATTGAAACTAGTACCACTATGACATTTCAGCAACGGTGATTTATAAAGTATGACTTTGAAGCCACCGTGGCCAAATACTCCACATCTCTTATTGATTTTGACTGTTGAATGTTTTATGACAAGCAGCTGCCTCACATGAATTTTGAGCAGGAGATCAATAATCTTCTTAAGATGTCACGCCATGCCTCCGTGATTGACAGCACTTTTCCCCCCGCAGCCTTGCTGGTTGATTTCCAGGTGAATTTATAGAATGGCTTCGGGAAAAGAGACTCCCCTCTATTCCACTTGTTTAATGCATCGTAATTTGAAACGTCCTGCTGCTGCTGCTGCTGCTGCTGCTGCTGCTGCTGCTGCTGCTGCTGCTGCAAATTTTTTTTTACAATGACTTGAAAAAGATTTGGAGATAAATAAATCATAATCAAAAAATTGCTCCCAGAAGTCGAAATGTATAATACGCATTATCGTCTCTGCGTCGCACGGCTTTTGAGAGTTATTCACAAAGCACGGTAGCTCTTCACTTGAAAGGTTGAGACAGAGCTATTGTGCATTACTGAAATAACCGCCACTACATTAATAATTGAGAATACTTTAGCTTTATGGCTATTGAGTTTAAAGGATGAACTTATTGTTGTAAGACAATTGTTACATTCTCACCTCATACTACAGTAGTAGAGGTTTCTGAACTCGCAGGACGTTCGTGAACGTGTTTTATAGATTAAGGAATGACGTTGTTTCCTGGTATTCTTGCAGTATTTATTCTGCCATAGTTAATATTCATTGTTAGGTACAGCACATTCTGGCCAACATTCAATTTTTTTTTTTTAAATCAAGAATGCTTTCTAAAAATTAACTTAAACCATACATTTTCCACTTTCTCGCTTTCAAATGCGTTTCCTTAGCCCAATGTCAAATGAAGAAGAAGAGATTTCGCTTTTTTGCTCCAAAAGTTTTCTGTCAGGAGATTATTCGTCATTTTGGTGAGTATGGTTATACTTAGACTGTAGATACAGGTTTATAAAAAAATACCGTTTTCCAAAGCCTTTGAATTGCAAATCACCTGAAATTAGACATTTTGGTCCCTGTGAAGTTTTCCCTAAATGTTATGTATTCATTTATAAAATGTTTTACCAGGACGTAATACATTGAGAGTTACCTCTCGTTTTCAAGTATTTCCTGGGCACAGAGTTATGATGACAAATACATGGCAACAAATACATAGTTGCATTAAGTGAACATTGTATACATGACATTGCAAGTGTGCCACATTTGTTTAAATCTGAGTTCTAGACCAGCTGGACCTTTATTGCTTTTTTTTGGGAAGAAGCTATTGCGAAACGGACGTCAGAGGGCGTGATGACGTCACACGTTATGATTTCCAACATGGAAGCCTGCAGCTTCTAGTTGACCTCACGAGTTCCTGCTCGAGCTCCCTTCAGCTGCACACTCCACGAGACACTCATCCAGGCTGCTTTAACGGATCATGTACCCAGGGCCAGTACAGATAAGTGATTCAGGGTCCTCTTTACCTCTTTTCTGTCCTCTTACCCCCCCTCTCCCTCCCCCGTGTGCTGTAGGGGTATGTTATTGAGGGTCAGACCTTCTGGACTACACGTTGCATTTCTCTCCCCCCACAGGGCTAGCATATATTGGTGTGCAGGGTATTCCCTTTCCCACTTTTCTGTCCCTGTGTGTAGTTACTCACTAACAGGGTCAGTTTTGGTGGGTTTCACGCCTCTTATTGCTCTTTGACCATCACATTGGTTTATGTCAGCAGTCTTAGGCCGAGTCCATAGAAGGACAGGCCACGCTGAGCCGTGTGGACGCTCCACGCTGAGCCCCTGCATCCTCAATGAGGATGCCTTGAGAGGGGGCTCACGCGAGCGTCCGCAGGCGTGCTGAGGCGCTGGAGTTTTCAGCCGACAGCCAAGCTGTTTTTCAGTGCGCTGTCGGCTGAAAACATCCAATCAGCGCGGAGCTGCGTCAACGTCACGGCGCCGTGACGTCGACGCGTCGCGGGCGATTGGCCCAGCGACGTCACTGCCCCGCCTCCCTCAGTCTCCCCCCGCCTCCGATCATGCCCGCTGGCTCGCATGCATGGGCATGAAATCGCGCAGATTTCAGCAGGCGAGCCTCAGCATCAGCGCGGCTCGGCTCAACCCTCTATGGCCTCAGCCTTACACTTGTGTGTTTTTGTGCTACATTTACACTACTGATTTATCATTGCCACTGTTATGTTACTTGTATAGTACATCATTGATGCATGATTGACAGTGATTATGTACCTATACACACTTTAGTGCCCCATGTGAGTGTATATATTATATATAGCGTTCTAGTGATGTCACACACCAGAGTTAGCCCCTATTGCCTCATACCATAGGCATAGGTTCAGTGCTTTCTGGATTTATAGTGCTTACGTTTATTGTTCCATATTTTTGAATACACTTTAGGCATTTTGCCTACTAGCACTTTTTTGCATTCAGTTCACCTCATTCATTATATGTTCCGGTACCAACCATTTTATTATCAACAATAAAGCATATTAATCTCAGGTTTGGTCCAGATTTGTTCTGTTGTGATGCTTATTTTTCAGGTGTTCTCCCTCCTCAGATTTTGAGGTCATCTATAGGGCCTTATCTGTATGTACAGTGTCTTACGTCATACAGTGTTCTTTGTGTTTTGACAAATACATGGCAACAAATACATAGTTGCATTAAGTGAACAGGGTTATACATTGTATACATGACATTGCAAATGTGCCACATTTGTTTAAACCTGAGTTCTAGACCAGCTGGACCTTTATTTCTTTTTTTTTTTGAAATACACTTCCACAGAATGTCTTTGCTTTGGTGACAAGGCAGAAATAACACTATGTTTATCCTGTCAGATAATTACAGTGAAAGGATGACACCCAAGGGACCTTTCTCACCCAGTAACATTCTGATCTGTTAACAAATTGCCACTTTTTACTTTGCCCTATAAATAAGCTGATGAATCGGTTTGTTTATTCTGCACGATGTACAGGCATACCCCGCTTTAAGTACACTCACTTTAAGTACACTCGCGAGTAAGTACATATCGCCCAATAGGCAAACGGCAGCTCATGCATGCGCCTGTCATCACGTCCTGAACAGCAATACCGGCTCCCTACCTGTACCAAAGCTGTGCGCAAGCGGGGAGACTATAGAGCCTGTTACACATGCGTTATTTACATTAGTTATGCATGTATATAACGATTGCAGTACAGTACATGCATCGATAAGTGGGAAAAGGTAGTGCTTCACTTTAAGTACATTTTCGCTTTACATACATGCTCCGGTCCCATTGCGTACGTTAATGCGGGGTATGCCTGTATATATATTTCATAGTCATCACGCAATATATATTTCCACATTGTATCGTTTTTTTTTTTTATTTCAGACAGTATTTGAGCTTGGCCATTACTTGCTATTTTAAATCTGTATGTCTATGTGTTTCCGGAAAAAAAAACACTGCTTCCTAAAAATTCTTCCGTGTTTAACAACAGAAGGAATAACTGAGCTGCTTCATAGCAACTAAAACTAGCGATGAAAGGAACTCGCAGCGTCTCGGTTTCCAATGTTCCAATGAACTCTCAGCGTGTTGCTGGCTGTGTATGCACTCCACTGGGTAATGACATTATATACAGAAAGGTAATTGGCAAAGCTCTCCAGGTACTGAAAAAAATGGTTATTTTATTATTACTGCCACTTCTTCTGTAATGAGAAGGTCAGCTGGATAAGGTCAACATGCTTTGGTTCTATTAGACTTCATCTGGTTAGAAAACCCCATCTCTGCCTGTTTGTAATTTTTTTTGGGGGGGGGGGGGGAGAACGTAAATGGAAAAGTGAACATTATTTTCTTTTGGTTTTAGCACAGTTATGTTATATTTACTCCTGCCCTGATCAATGAGTATGCATCATATTCTATTATGTTTGAACAAGTTGAAGGCATTGGATGGCGCATTTCTCAATTAACACACTGCAGGGTAATCCATTAACAAGTACAACTACAAACATCGAACTTCAGATTCTGGAATTCAGAGATCACACACACACACCACACACCACACACACACACACCACACACCACACACCACACACCACACACCACACACACCACACACCACACACACCACACACACACACACCTTCCGAGGACATTGCCTGCTGTTAATAATCTATAGTTACATCTCAAACCATCACCACTGGAACAAGGAATCATGTTCTGAGCAGGAAGGGGTAAGGTTCAAGGAGAAAACAGGTCTTCTATGAAAGTTTCGTCAACGCATGGAAAATTCCCAACAGAAATGACTCTTGAGAATACAATAAATCAATCAATTTAACATAAGGGGGTTATTAATCATGGTTTCAAAGGTGGGACAAAATAAATGCATACAGAGTGCACCAGATTTACAAAAGAAGAAAATCCTATTGATTTAAGTGGGAATTTTTTTCCTTGATACATTTGGTGCAATTTACTGCCCCAGCATTGCAGCCCTGGACGCTTTAACAATAATATTACTACTACTACTAATAATAATAATAGTAATAACTTTTTTATATAGCACTTTTCTCCCAATAGGACTTAATGCATTTGCAGTTACAAAAAGATAAAAGAAGAAAACATTTAAGGTTATAAAAGAGACCAAACACAAGGAAAGGTACAATACAGGATGGGACGGTGCTTTAGCTATTAAATGCCGGACAGGCTGTGGGTCATTAATTAAACGCCTATAGGTAAACAGATAGGTCTTGAGCTTATTTTTTATAGATTCCCAGAGAGGGGGTCTCTCGAACTGTGCGAGGCAGATTGTTCCAAAAAATGGGAGCAGCGTGGATAAAGGTTCGGGCCGCAAAGGAAGTCACAGAGATTGTGGGAGCTATTAGGAGTCCTTCACCTGCAGATCAAAGTGATCTAATGGGAGTGAAGGGAACTAGAAACTCTTGACAGATATCGGGGACCCTTGGCATGTAGTGCTTTAAATGTCAACACACCAATTTTTAAATAAATTCACCATTTTACAGGCAGCCAGCGCAGAGAACCGAGATCAGGTGTCATGTGGCAAGAACGGGTCATTCCTAAATGACTACACAAAAGAAAAAGGACTCAGCTGGTAGCTGAGGTATATGCAGAGCTCGTCGTGACAAGAGCCACTGCGTGATGATCAGCCTCCGCCGACGACCGTTTCGCGTATGCACGCTTTCTCAAGGCTGATAGGCCTGCCTATCACTGATCATTACGCAGTGGCTCTTGTCATGGCGAGCTCTGCATATATCTCAGCTCTAAATATATCATTATATGAGTTAATGTTGTGATTGTGGCTAGTTGTTCCGAACACCACATAGACTTATACCCAATCTAGTGAGAGGAGCTGGACCTAGCAGGACAACTTACAGAGCCTGCAACTGATACACTGATACACGGATGCATTTGTAACCACTGCCTGATCATACAAACGGTATGTGGTTCCTATGCAATACTGATCTCATATATCCTGATATTAATCAAGGATCTTTTTAAGTGTCTAGCCTACAATAACCAGGGGTACATTAGGCTGATCTGTTTAAGCACAGTCACCTCCAAATAGTGAAGACATTACCACTAGATAGCACTTTTTTCTGCAGCAGACTGACAATTGATTTAACTAATTCAGCTGCATTAAGGAGGAGGGAATATATCTCTTCAACTTTGATAATAGCCCTCCAACATTACAATAAGGAGGGATTACGTAGTGCTAATATACTACCCCATATACATTGTATATGGTGATACAGGTCTGTGTGTCAAGCTTTTTAACTATATAGTTATTTAGCACATATCTCATCACACCCTGATTATAGCAGGCTTCTGCCTAGGATATACGGTCATTTTTATTCTCATTTATGTACACCCCTTTATTTTAAGAGATATACCATTAAAATTATTTTTAATCCTTATCACTGATCATTACTATTACTATTTACTTTAGAGTTATAGAGTGCTACCAGCTGAGTCCTTTTTCTTTTGTGTATTCGTTATAACAATTCTCAGCACAGCACCAATACTCATTCACTCATCTGCACTGACTATTAGCTGAGCAGAGGTTTCTGTCCCCTTCCCCTCCCCCCATCTGTATACTCATTCCTAAATGACCCCCTAAGCATGAGGTTTAACAAGTTCTATGATTTTTAAATGGCTAGATCAGGTATTAATTGGTCCTTATTTTCAATAAATGTGTTACACAGTGAGTGAATAAACAAATTAAATTATTGCCCATATTGTATTTACTGCCATCTATGATAAGGTATTAGAGCATTACATTAATAAAAGTTTTTTTTCCATATTATTTACAGTATATAACTCCGTATTTGTTGTAAAAAGATTTATATAAGTGCTTGTAGGATATTTTAATAGGAAATGTCAAATATTTCAATCAGAGGTGGAACAAATCGACAGTGGGCCCCAATGCCATAAAATTCCTGGGCCCTTTGACTCCCACTCCAGCCCACTGAGGCCTATTTCACCATTGATTCTGAGACCCGATTCCTCCTTGCCTGACAGTGATTGACAGCTGCTAAGCTGCAAATAGTCATGCCCCAGAATTTAGATGCCAACACAAACATGGGTCAGTGACCAGTTAAAGATTATGGGCCCTGGTGCCATTCACCGGTTACTCTGGTTTCAATTCCACCCCGATTTCATATCCACCCTGTAGTTTTAAAGTAGCACTTTACACGTATAGGGGGGAGACAGCCAGGTGCTCAAAAATGAGTTCCAGATCCACATATACATCATATTAATTGGAGAACCTCTTTCTCCTTCCAACTTGTAAACGGATCTGGATTAATATTAGAGTAGATGTCTAATATGTCTGTGCCCGGAGAAGACTTTTTAGGTCAAATTAATGTTATTCTGTGAACATTTCCCACAATATACACTTGGGTCAACCCAACAAATATCTAATAAAGATGAACTCCTACGGTTTTGCTCTTTCCAATGACCAGAATATCACCTTGGTCCTCAGACTGCAAGGGAAACGAGCACTGGCTGCAGAAATTCGGGTTAGCCTGTAGAGAATGGGGGAATTTATTTGGTTGATTTGGAGCCGCAGCGGATTGGCCGATTCCTTTGGCGATTCAAGTTTTGCGGCTTTTGAATAATTATTACCAATACACTCCGTGGATTCTGTAATCCGTGGATTGGATTCTACAAATCCGTCCACGGGTTGTATCTAATGGCGGATTTTGATGAATCTGCATGGATTGAAACCGTCCAAATCCGTTTGCGGATTTTTTTTGGGGGGGGGAAATGCAATAAAATACATGATACTGATTTGGATGGCTCGTCAATCTCTAGTATCATGCCGCCACCCATCAGGGCAGATGAGGACACTTATAAACCATTTAGATATCTGAAGAAGAGCTTGTTCTCTCCACATGGACAGAACATACTCTTAAAACAGCTATAACTAACTACAAAAAACTGCGGCAGTTCATTAGGACAATGAGGCCTACTAAGAAGTAGGAGGTCACAGAGTTCCCAGAAAGCACATGAATTTCGATCTTGCCCTGTGTCCCTAATTCAGCCAATTTCTGTGGGACAAATAATGGGAGTCACGGCAGCTTGGACTGGACCCCGCTTTCTCCCAAGGGTACGTTGTAAAGGCACAAAATAAAGCAGTTTCACAGTCTTTCAATATGAGGTTCGAGTCTCTCTATAGAGCTTGCATTGGGTTTAGATTTGTATTTGTATGGCCAGACATTATACAAGTTATGGTGGGTAAACAGAAGTGACAAAAACCCCTCTACCGTACAGTGTACAGTAAATAAAAATACCACTTGTGGTGCATTTGCATGTCTCAGACAAGTCTGCCTCCCGGTCTTTACCCATTATTGCTTAGCAAACTGTACTTCCATTGCAGCCAGGGATTCTGGGTAATGATATGCAAATGAGCACCGACAGTTAGTCACGCTTTGCTTCTTATCCATTTTAACAGGGAAACCTATAAGCTTATGCCTGCCGTATTACATAGCTTTTCGGCACAGCTTGGGTTAAAGAAGTGCGTCGCATACGCACAGACAGATGTTTCACCCTTTTTGGTCTCTTTAGTGTGATGCTGACTGCAGGCTATGCAACGTGAAGCTGGTGAGTGGGTATAACCAGACATTCAAAATGCTATGGTGGGTTAAAAATGATTTGATGGGCATAATCCATGCTTACATATAGAGCCAGAAAGTATACGTGTTTGTGTATTGTCTCAGTGCATGGTGATAGCAGTGTAGTCATGTTTAAGAGCCTTTGCAATGTTTCATCGCATTTGTGGGACAAGGTCACTTGGAAAGGTGAAGCAGAGATGAGGTATGGAATGCATGGATGGTGAAAGCCATCCAATGGGATCTGAAACGGGTGAGTAGGACAACTCCACGGTGCTGCCAGGTGTAAAGGTCAAGCACTGACTTGGAAATTCTGACTGTGTGATACAGTAACATCTAGCAAAACCCAGAGGAGGGAGAGAAATAAACTGATGGTATTTGCTAACACCTCTTCAGGGAAGGGTCGCCCTTTGCCTTGTGTTGTCCGTTACTTACTGCTCCTATGCATGTATATTTGTATAGTGCCAGCAATGTATGCAGCGCAACACAAAATTACATTACAAGAAAACAAAGGAGGGAGAGCGAGAAGGTGGTATGATACCTTTTATTGGATTAACAAGTAGAGATACATAGTTACATAGTAGATGAGGTTGAAAAAAGACTTCTGTCCATCAAGTTCAACCTATGCTAAATTTAGGCAACAGATACTTTATCCTATATCTATACTTATTGATCCAGAGGAAGGCAAACAAAAAACCCCATTAAGGGGAAAAATTAATTCCTTCCTGACTCCAAGAATTGGCAATCGGATTAATCCCTGTATCAACATCCTTCCCATGTATACTTATTTGGTATATCCCTGTATACCTTTCCCATCTAAAAAGATGTCCAACCTTTGTTTGAACAAATCTATTGTATCTGCCATCACTGTCTCCATGGGTAATGAATTCCACATTTTAACTGCCCTTACTGTAAATAACCCTTTCCATTGTTGCTGGTGAAATTTCCTTTCCTCCAACCTTAAGGGATGGCCCGAGTCCTTTGTACTGCCCGTGGGATGAATAGTTCTATTGAAAGCTCCTTGTATTGTCCCTGAATATATTTGTATATAGTTATCATATCCCCTCTTAGACGCCTCTTTTCTAATGTAAATAAATCTAATTTAGCTAGCCTCTCCTCATAAGTTAGAATGTCCATCCCCTTTATTAATTTGGTGGCTCTTCTCTGCACTCTCTCTAGTTCCATAATGTCTTTTCTTAGGATTGGTGCCCAAAATTGTACTCCATATTCAAGGTGTGGTCTTACTAATGCTTTGTAAAGGGGCATAATTATGTTTACTTCCCTTCCATCCATTGTCCGTTTGATGCAAGATAAGATCTTGTTTGCCTTTGCAGCTACTGCATGACATTGGGCACTATTGCTAAGCCTTCTGTCTGCAAGCACTCCTAAATCCTTCTCCATCAAGGATTCCCCCAATATATCTCCATTTAATTTGTAAGTCGCCTTTTTATTCTTGTATCCCAAATGCATAACCTTACATGTATCTGTATTAAACCTCCTCTGCCATTTACCTGCCCACGTTTCCAGTCTCTCCAAGTCCTTCTGAAGAGAAATTACACCCTGCTCTCATTCTATTACCTTACACAATTTAGTATCATCAGCAAAGATGGAGACTTTGCTCTCGATCCCAACCTCAAGGTCATTAATAAACAAGTTAAAAAGCAGGGGACCGATCCCTGAGGTACTCCACTCATGACTTTAGCCCAACCTGAAAAAGTTCCATTTATGACAAACCTCTGTTGTCTGTCCTTTAACCAGTTTTCAATCCAGGTGCATATATTATTACTGAGTCCAACTTTCTTTATTTTGTACACCAACCTCTTGTGTGAAACTGTATCAAAAGCCTTTGCAAAATCTAATTACACCACATCAACAGCATTACCCTGGTCTAGATTCCTACTTACCTCCTCAAAGAAACAAATAAGGTTAGTTTGGCAAGATCTATCCTTCATAAATCCATGCTGACTGTTACTAATAATTTTATTTTCCATTAGGTATTCCTGAATATTATCCCGTATTAAACCTTCAAGTAGTTTCCCTACTATTGAAGTCAGGATTACAGGTCTGTAATTTCCCGGTTGTGATCTAGCTCCCTTTTTAAATATAGGCACCACATCTGCTTTACGCCAATCTTGTGGTACTGAGCCTGTGGAAATGGAATCCTTGAATATTAAATATAATGGTTTTGCTATTACTAAGCTTAACTCCTTGAGAACATGTATGCCATCGGGGCCAGGTGCCTTATTAACTTAAATTTTTTCAAGTCGCTTATGAACTTCTTCCTCAGTTAACCAATTGTTCATTAATATGGAGGTTGTGGCTTCCTCCTGCGGCACTACTATTGAACTTTATTCTTCCCTGGTAAACAGAGGCAAAGAATTTGTTTAATACCTCATCTTTTTCCTTAACTCCAATAATCTGCCTACCCATCTCACACTGATAGGCACATTTGTTTTATGGATTTGGATCCGCCTGGGATTAGCGGTTCCTTTGGTCCATGGATTTCAGCGAATCGGTCTCAAAAAGGACAATTCGTCTTTATGGACTTTTTTTTTTTAGCACTGACAATCAGGATTGTATTCTTACAAATCCGTGCAGATTTTATCCAATGGCGGTTTTGGATTTATCCGCACGGATTGACACTGGAACTATCCATCGATGGATTTTACACCGCGGAACGCATTTTGAATGGAAAGCCGGAAATTCCGTGACACAGATTTTGACAGTTTTGCCCGTCTCTACCAACAAACCGCCTCTATTCCAACACGGCTACACACCATTCTTTGCAAGGGAATTACATTACCAACAATGGGGATCAAGAGCTAAGGAGAGGTCAAGAAGAATCAGAATGAAGTAGTTCCCTTGAGATTTGGCAATAAGGAGGTCATTTGTGTCCTTGGCGAGTGTGGTTTCTGTTGAGCATGCTGTGCAGATAGCTGATTGGAGAAGGTCAAGAAGGTTATGGGAGTTGTTTGTACTTTCTTTACCCAGTATTGTCATTTTGAAAAAGAGCCGCTTACAGTGTTTATTATATAAATTAAAATATACAGTATATATAATAGTGATTTTTTTTAAATTCAACTCAATGCCATTTGAATGAGATTTAATATACTGAGTATCCTTTTATTTCTATGGCAGGTTTAGCCCTCCTCTTCAGCAGTGCAAGATCTTTGTAACACTTTCCTGTTTGCCAATATTCCCAGCAGTTTGAGCTGTAAACTGTAACAATAGATAATGTTACCGTAGTAATATCTGGATACATTGTAGCTGCTGAGTTACACTGACTGTAGGATTGAGTGGAACTGAAAGGCAGACATTATATTAGGCACACAATCTGGATTTTTACAGATTTACTGTATAACAGGAGCACCAAACGTTTGCCAGCTTAGGTAAGAATGTAGAACTATACATTGTCACACGCTTTACATAGTTAGAAAAAAAGAAATAAAAAAAAGGAGAAGGCAGTATTGCTGTTTTAAAGTCTATAAGAAATCTGTCTTTTGTAAGTCGAGCCTTATCATCGGATGTGAATACAGCTCAAATTTGTACTATACATGTTCATGGCGACCATCATTATTCTATCTGCATATCCACGCCCAGCCAGCACCGACCCAGCACCCTGCACAGGTATGAGACTGAGCATTGCCATGTATAGAGTTTATATCCAAACTCCCTCACACGGGACGAGGAGGGTTACATTATTTTCTGGACACTATTCACAAAACTCACAGGGGCAGTTATTGCACAAAGTACTGAATGGCAAAGTTACAGTTTAAATGTAAGGGAAAGACATGACGTGCTTTCCTTGTTTACATTACGGGCCAGCTTGCTCTGACTTCTGTACCTTACTACTGACAGAACCAGAAGAGCAAGAACACGTTCTTTATTGGTGATGTATCTTGCAACACAGAAGGGAAAACATTTTGTGTGTGTAACGGGTATTCCCTCTACCCCAAGCACAGATATAGTGTGTGAGGGGGAACCTATGTGTTACCAGGTGTGGTGCGTATACCTGCAGGTTCACAAGAGGCCTGAGCCTCCGCTTGTTGGGAACCTGGGGTGAGCCCTTCGGATCGATCTGGTTTGCAGCGCCTCCACCTGTGTAGGGTTCTAGGAATGTAGAAGGTTGCCTACACAGGACCCACATACGCAATAAGTACATACACTGAGATGTATATAACCAGTTTATATATATGCAGGATAATCATACACTTTACACACTTATCAGTAACCACTACTGTGTACTTGCAATACTACTCCCCCTAGGGGGTAACTCCACACCATTTACCGTAGTCCCAATTGTCATTCACTCCACTAGGAGTGTACCTTGCACCCACCACCGTGTATCCCCACACCGTGTCCACAGTCTAACCCCTTTGTCCCGTGGTCAGCGCTGCCACTATGTGAGAATATATATATAGGTGATTTGTTGGTGCACTTATGGAGGTACCTGCCGAGTGCTCCTGCACTCGGGCCTGCAGGCAACTTCGAAAAGGATCCGCCGCTTGGTGATCCGGTCTGCGATCCGGCCCTTCCTTGCACGAGGGTCCGCCAGGGGCGATCCCACCCTGGAGATAGTCTTTGTCTCTTTGGGTGTAGGCTTGAGCCCAAGCCTCTTCTCGGGAGCGCAGCGTTCGCTGTGTCCCTAACTGACACTGTTACTAATGGGGCAAGGTCCCTAACCTAGGGCCTGTCCCTGCAGCACCACAAACTATAAGGGGCTCAGGACCTAACTGGGGTATAGGGGGCTGCTGGCCTAATGCAGTGGGTCACAGACCCCTGCACTCACCTCCTTCCCCTAGCTTATCCTGGTCCTGACTGACTGTCTCCCATGCACGCCAAATGTATCAAAACCCTGCAAGCAGGGAGCTCCTGTAGCCCTATTGGCTCCCTGGCGTCACGTGAGGTCCCCTAAGGCTCATGGGACTTGTAGTCCCTGCTTAGAGCCCTCTCCTGGTAGGCTAGTGTTCGCGCGCTTGTCCTCGCGCATGCACAACTGATCCGGCCGCCTGAGCTCTCACTGCGCATGCGCGAATTCTCACAAGATGGCGGCGCCCTGCGTGGGAGCCGCCGGGAACCTCCGAAGCGCAGAAGCGCTCCCTGCATGGCCCCACCCTCCAGAAGTGCCGGCGGGTCTGTTGAGTGACCACCGGCAGCGGAGATAACGAGTGGGGGGGCGCGGGGCAGACCGGGACCTGGCTACATGTGCTTAATTTAACAGACTTTTTTCATGCTGTACTCAAAATCTTATTTGCGGGAAAAAGAAAAGGGGGAAGAAAGACGTATAAATGAAGAGGCAAGCCGATAAACACCACATGTTTGGAAATAGGGTTTTCTAAAGCCATTAGCATATTTGCTGAGCTGTTGCTCAAATGTATACGGCAGCGCAGGTCAATTTCTGAACAGTGATAAAGATGATGTTTACATAAAAGCTATGGAAGGGTTTTTAGATATCACAATGCTACATGATACATAAGTTTGTACATTTTAATGCAAACTAAACTGGGATGCTGACTCAGATGTCCCTGTCCTGCTTTGCACATTGTGAAATATGATAGTCTGCAATGATCAAATACTGAGTTTTGTATAAGAAAAGTGCTGTGTTTCTGCGATGTTGCACATTATTGGGCTAAGCTACTGGGCAACGTTAACAAAACAACCTGATTACAATTTGGCATCTAGAAATACAGCCCAGATGACACTGACAGGCTCTAAACATTTGAATTATGTATTCATAAGTAGGAGATTATTATATTTGTTTGAGGTTTTTATGAGAGGGTCCGTTCACGGTGGTAGCACCAGAGTAATACGTTTCTGTGGCTGTGGCATTATATAGGAACGAGGATATATTTTCATGTCACTGAACAGTAGGTGTTTGATTTGACCTCAAATAAATTATTATATTGCAGAGACTATTCAATTACTTGATTAAAAGAAAACAAAACAAAAAAGAGAGAGAAGCACACCCAGAAGCACTCACGGTTACCCAGGAACGCCCTTAGCTTTTGCAGGGCCAAAAGCGGCACACTGGCAGTGGGGTCCCCCAGGGGGAAGTACTTCCCTGCCGGCCCGAGTGGTTCTGTGACGAGCGGCCCTTCTCCTGCAGCATTGTGACATCATGACATAGCAGCGTTGTGGCAACGTGTCATCATGTGATAGCACGTTGTCATTTGACGTCGGATTGCCATGACAACACAACGCTGCTGGAAGACGGCCGCTCCGGAGAAGGTAAGACCTCTCTGCTATGAGCGGTTACATAGCCCAGTCACCCCCACCGACTATCGCTTGCAATTTTGAGCACATTTTCAATTTAGTTTTTTTTTATTACCAAAAATTTGGTTTAAAATTTGCGAAAATATAGAATTATTTAGGAGTAGCCTAGGTCCACGGCAGGGTATTTAATGACTAATTTAAAAAAACGATTTATTAAGTAAGTTTTTTTAACCTCTGTGAGAATTATTTCCAGATATACAGTATACTGCCCTTTAGTAAATCTGACTTTTGCAACTCGTGAAATGTATATAGGAAACCAAATTATTCCTGGTGCATTTTTAGTTGCTCACAGCGGCTGTCCATAGATGCAATCACTGTGTCCACAATCTGATTAAAATAATGTCTGCAGAATGCATCCAGTGCATCTATAATCTGCTCATCCTCATCTTCATATGCAAATATTTGCTTTTTTTTTGCGCACTCTCGTCACTTTGAATACCAGTTCCATTTCCAAATCATTAGCCATTTTTGCAATACAGTAGCTAGTGCTTTTTCAAAGCTGTCTTTTCTGTAAGATTCCAACCATTTGCACATCTGCACCATACTGTTAATGGCTCTTGCCAATGTGGTCGAGTCGCTTAGTAATTCTTTGCTTATATAATTAAATTGAAACAAAAATTCATACCAAAAAAACAACTGCAACGATGAAGCTGAAGTTCTTACGTTCTTTGCATAGAGATTCTGCCTCGCTTCGAGTTTGCGGATCGTGAGTTTGCTCTGCAACTTCAGAAAGTGCATCATAGGCTTCACTGGCCTGATACCTTATTGCTTTGACACTTTGAACTCTGCTCTCCCATTAGGTTTTACGGGGTTGTTTCATGGGGAGAGTTTGAACATGCTTGCAAAAAATAATCTATCGCTTCGTTGAGGCTGAAAATGACATATAAATGTGCTGAATTACACCAAACAAATTATATTGCTTTATGACATGTTTATGTCATAACACAAAGAAGCAGGTTGTAACTATTGTATGACAGGAACAACAGGGAGTGAAAAATGCCTTAGAAGTTATCTGCAAAAGACATGCCTGTATACCCGACTTCTGCCCCTTCATGTTAGCATTGTTGTCGTAGCCTTGACCTCAAATATCTGAAACATCTAGGCCTAATCTCTTCAGCTCTACCAGTAAAACATAAAGTAGGTGTTTGCTGGCACTTTCTTCAACCTCCAGAAAATGTATGAAGTGCTCGTGAAATCCTGCTGGAACATCTGACTATCCATCTGAGACATATCGAAATATCAGTGACATCTGTTCCTTGTGGCCCTGATCCGGTGTACAATCAGGAATCACCGAAAAAATATTTTGTGGATTTAATTCTGCACACAATAGTTTCTCTCACCTTATTGCCTATCAATGAGATAAGTATTTTTTGAATTCACTTTCCCAAGTAGTGATCGGGAATTTCATCTTCATGCAATCTCCTTGCATGTTCTTGCATATCTGGGTCAAATTTCACCAGAAATTCTATAAACCCCAAAAAGTTTCCATTGTGAGGCTGCTATAGTTTGTCTACTTAACCACAAAAAGCCATTTTGTGCTTCTCCAGAAACTGGACAATGAGCCTTTCGAAGACACTAATCCAGGGCACTTTTTCACTGCTTTTTAATCATTGATTGAGTTCAAACCACTGGAAGGTGATTGTCACACACCCCTTTGACTTCTCATGATCAGATAGACGTACACTTGCATTTTTCCAGTCACAAAAACCATTGGATGCTAGAGCAGTGACGCAGTTGCCAAAGAGTTTGCAACAGAAACAAACCATTCAGTCCATTGTAGAATATACAAGCCACTAGCGGTTGACAATCTCCATTTGGCATATGTTTTTAGCAATAAGTTATGTAAACTTGTTGACCATTTTCATCTGTTGGAAAGTCTTCTTCTTCAAGTTTTCCTGGTCCTTTAATAACAATAGACACGAGAGCATCCATGCTTATAAGTTTGGGCCAACATGCAGGGTCTCATACATTTACTGTAGTAAAGCTTTGTTCATTTTCAGTTTCTCCATGTTTGGTACTTTCATCAGCAAGGGGAATTACATGTGTGATTATGTGTGTCTTCAGTCATTTGTTCTTTGGAAGAGTTGTATTATCAATATCATTGACCATTTCTGCTGAAGTATCCTTATTGCTGCCAACATCTTTGGATCTGAGGTGTCTGTTGCTACTACTGGCATTTTCTTTGCATTGCCACTGTCATATCTTGTTCTTTGAAATGAAAAGGCATTTGAATTTCATCACAAGAGGCTGCAGTTGGTGTGAATACATTTCCATAAGACAACAGTGATGCTGTAACCGTGAGTTATCTATATCTCAAGTGTGGCTGCACTTTCTTTGAAACAATTGCCCCAAACTAAGAATGTTTTGAAATTGTTTTTCTCAGATATTAGGTGATGCCAACTTTATTTTCTCTACTAGAGTAAAAGAAACAAAGGAAATAAATACACAAGTCTGTTTAGTTTTACTTGGAAAAGTTACACAACGAATTTCAGGCAAGAAAAGAAGGCAGGATTAAAAATAGCTATATTTGTAATGAACAAAGATTATACAGAAGATCCTCCCTTGGATTTGTTGCAGGGCTGTCCAGCAAGTTCATGGCTATATATAAATATAAATAATACCTGCCAACAGAAGAATATACTATGTTTATATCTCATCTCCCAGGCAAAGATAAGTACATATTTATGGGGAAAATGAAAACAGAATAGTGTAACAATTTGAAGGAAAAATACATGGATTCTTGTCTTTTGGTAAAGGTTCCTTGTAAATGAAGCCAACAGTTTAATGTGCAATTGGTACTAAATTGGTCCACCATAATCATATTCATGTTGGGTTTCTGATTCTCTATCTTCAGAGGGTCTACATTTTGTTCACTCAAAGTCAGCCATAACTACTTATTTCCATACCATTGATTCACTAGATAAGCTACCAAATTATTTTATGTGTGTTGTATCTTGTACAGTATCTGCCACAGATGAAACGGATTCCTTTATTGATGTCAGTGCATATCCTTGTGTACACTTTGTACACTGGACCATTTTGATTATCTGCAATATATAATACAAAAAATAACCACTCTAAGTTATTCACCCAAATACTTTTATACAGCAGAGCTGTATCAATTGTAAATAAGCCCTGATTCGTGCGATTGCACTTTGATGGAGCAAAATCTACCATTCAAGTTAGTGGGAGTTTTTGTCCAATTTCGGTTCTGTCGGATGCTTTGGGACTTCTTGAATAAGCACCGATAATGAGATAATATAACAGATATACAGTATCTAATATTTTCAACATTTCCAATATTTACCCCCAAAAATCTGGCATGTAAAAATTGGCATAGTAGTACTCAACAAGAGTACATGGTAAGCCTATGTATACAACAAATGTTTAACATATAGTACAGTAAATGACAAAGTACAGACAAAATCCAATCTCATCAAAGTGACACCAAAAGACACTAGTTCAGAGATGCTCAACTCCAATTCTCAAGCCCCTTTCCCCCCCAACCCAACAGGTCAGGTTGTCAGGATATCCCAGCTTCAGTACTGGTTGCTCAATCAGAGGCTTAGTCGATTACTGAGCCACTGATTGGGCCACCTGCGCTGAAGCAGGGACATCCTCAAATTCTGACCTGTTTGTGGCCCTTGAGCACTGTAGTTGGCCACCCCTGGTGTATTGCTTTGGCAACATAAGATGTGGATTGAGATACCTGTGCTGAAGCAGGGATATCTTGAGAACCTGACCAGTTGTGGGGTGGGGGGGGGGGGGGTTGTTAGGAGGTCTTGACTGGGGTTGAGCACCCCTGCACCAGTTGATGCACTCAGAACAAAATAGGAGAAAAGTTCTCTGACAGATTGATGTCCAAAATGACTCTTTGTAATGTCACCTATGCAAGTTTTGGAGATTGCAAGAACATTTATGGGTTACCTACATTTTCAGAGCTAATTCTGGTCTAACAGACACCTGGGTTACAGCATTGTATAGGCCCTATACTATATATATAGGGTCTCCACCCAGATAATCTTTTCTGCCCTACTTGCTCATTTAATAATGGATCATACTTGTCTAGAAGGAATCACCTGCCGACTGTATATAAATGGGGCTTCATGGATCATTCTTATGGCCATTGTGAAACATAAGGGGCTGTGTACGAGAGGGGAAAGGGGCAATATTCGAGAAGATGGTCTAACAATCTTAGAGTATCTTGTGCAGCCGTCAATTGGCATCTGCGAAGCTGCTTTTAATGCACTGACTCCTGCGTTTGCATGGCAACAATTAAAGGTAATGATGATATTTATTAGTAGAAACAGAAATAATTAGTAATTAGCCATCTACGTCGTCCTCCTCTGGCAACCTTCCTAACTACATCCAATTTTTAAGTTGAAGCAAAATCAGTTATTCAGATTAGTTGTTGGCACCTAATTACACTATTGAGCAAAAGACACATAACATTACATTTTATTGGAATTGACTGTTTTTCACAACATTTTTTTACCCTAATCTACTTTCTCAGCATTCAGGAATGGAATAAATCAGAAGCCGTCCAATGATCTGCAGTATATACACATTCCCCACATTACTCCATTCATTGCGTCTGTGTCACAAATACGCAAAACAGAGACTTTAAGGATGGTTGCCTTAACATTATTCTAATCTTGCATCCAAGTTTGAAGCAAAGTCTTTTTTAGGGATGTATAGCGCCTAGTTACATAAGTATCAAGACAGTTCTATTGGCTGAAGAGAACCAAAGCACCTTTCTATTAAGTTATTGTCCGGTCTAGATACACTGTTAGCAGAAAGATCCCAGATAAGTTACTTCCGAGGTTTGAAAAAGAAAGAGAAATGGGTTCTGCCGTATCACATGAGCAGATCCATGTATGGCTATTAAAAAAAAACTTCACCATTTGTCTCATGGAGGCTTCAGGTACAGTTTCAGCCACTTCACGTTTGGGAATCTACAATCCTCGTTTCAAAGTCTGAACTTATCCCAGTAATCAGGAGGCGAGTGGAAACCCTAATTGTAAGTTATTTAGTGCAGGAATTCATTGTGCTGATATTACCTTCTATTAAGTAATACACTGAGCTACAATGACGAACCCTGAAGGTCAAAACACGTCAGGTTCAATTGGTTTAGCATTTCTACTCTACCAGTTAATCACTCACGTAATGGGAACTCCTGCACGAGAGTAAAGATGATGAGGTCGCCATTAAACATACACAGCCCTGGGCTTTTAACAACCACCTTGAGGGAAGTCTACACGTATCTCATCCGCTAATTGCAATAACCTTATAGATGTGCAATTTAAATTGGAGTGCATCGTTTCTTGAGGCATTCACTGTATCATTACCCAATGGAAATCAAGGAGACACAAATCTAACCTACATGCTCACTCATGGGTTTGTTTCTGCGTCTTGCAAGCTCAAAGCCTCAAACCATGGTGACGGAAACTCTCCCATTCATCAGAACAACTGAATTAATTATAGGATTGCACTGCCAAAAAAATATTTAGTTCTCATAAATGTACAATGCCTTTTTTGCATTTGACCTATTTTACTAATTAAAGATGCCTTTCTGGCATATTTCTTTTAAACCAACATGTGGACACAGTTTTATTTGCCTGGAGCAGATGACTACAACATTTCACATAATGTTTCTAATGTTTCTCTCAAGGCATGTTCAAGGGAAAAACACCCACAGTGATCAAAACATCAGTAGTGTAAACAAACCCTCGGTTAAAGCAAACAGCAGTGAAGCTCTAGCAATGGGAAAGTACTGTTGGGAAAGATGGGTTTGTATTTAGGCTTAGACCCGTAATATAGCTGTGCCGTGCGCATGCGCAGCACGTATAATTGGCTGTGGTTAGCCAGCCATTCTATGCTAGGGTCGCGCGTGCGAGCACGGCAGTGACATGGAGCCGGGCGATAAGGGGGAAGACTGTGAAAACAATGTTTTCGCACCGCTACCGCTCTACAGCTCAGTCTGCAATGTATGTGTAGCCCTGGTAAGAAATTGGGCTATAGTTCTATCCTACTCCTGGTATAATTCCTGATGAGGGCAGGTTGCCAGGAGTTATCATGGGTTTCCCATACTTCAAGCACTAGCCCTGAATGGTGGAGGTAGGTCACCTGACCCTGTGTCCAATCAAGAGACACAGGGGCGGTGCCTGCTGAGGTCATAAAGAGCAGTGCAATTTCTATTTAGTGTGAGTTCTGACACAGGAGTCTGTCAGTGTGTCAGAGTTGAGATAGTGTGTTAGTGAGGAGCAGCTCATGAGTAGAGCTGCTATAGCTATAGTTAGTGAGGTGGACCAAATACCTCTCACCCTGCTTAGGGGGTGAGGGAAGAGCTGTGGCCCAGAGTGGCAGCAGGGACCATCACAAGGGAGAACAGTTAGTGGACTGTGCATCAACTGTACCTGTCGGCTGCTGCTGCTGCCCAAGAGAATAAAGAGTCTGCTGGTTTTAAAGATAACCTTGTGTGAGACTGGAATCTCTCATCCCTGGGAGGGGGATTTCTGTCGTAGGGACTCCACCCCGCGTCCCTGGGGCTTACTACAGATGGAGGCGCTGCACCATTGAACGAGAACGAAGGCATTCACCCCAGTAACCTGTTCCTGTTGTCCCCCATGTCATCGCGGGAGACTCAGGCCCTCCTGTTGCCAGCAGGTATGCACCACACAGAGACATATAGCCAGACCCCAGAATACCTTAGGTTGGCCCGATCTGCGATTGGGGGGGATAGATGGGTTATTTATGTATGTGTGTGTACGTGTATATATGTGTGTATATGTATGTATGTGTGTGTACGTGTATATATGTGTGTATGTCTGTGTATGTGTATATGTATATTTGTGTATGTATATGTATGTATGTGTATATAACCCTTTTTGGGATGGGTTACTGATGAATCCCTCCCTGAATCCTTCCAAAGCCTGTCGCTTACAGCAGCACGGACCGTACACACACAAAGTGTGCGTCACGTGCGCGGGCGTTCACACAGGCGCGCGCACATGCCAACTATAGAACAAGCCTTAGATGTCAAAAGGAAATTGATAGGCAGTTCCAAAGATAAACAGATGGTAACATATATACTTTGAATTAATACTCATGACTTCAACTTTAGCACTCCCCATAAAGCAGTGCACTGATTTGCTTACAACTCTGTTTGTCATTTCTCCAGTGGACAAAGGACGTCGGCTGTTGGTGAGCATGAAACATCATTCTTGGACGTTTTCTGAGTCACTCTATTCGTTTTCTTGATGGATTCAAAGGGTTTAAATGTATTGGCATATATTTTAAGTACTTTAACTGGGTTAATGCCATGGGGAATGCAAACAGTGCCAAGGAAACAACATTCACCAAAGTGTAGTGAAACAGAATATGCTTGGAAAGTGAAAATCCAAACTCCAAAGAGAAACACATTTATTATAGGTCATTAACTGCAATGTGATGAGAAGACAATTCATCAGTGCAAAGGAAAGAAAGTGGAAGGTTAGTTTACACATAGACACATAGAATAAACTACATATAAGGGCAGAAGGAAGAATGGAAGGAGTGGCTCAGTGACTAAAAACACTGTGAAAAATAACACTGAGTTTCAAGCAGGGGAGCCTGGTTCCAATCCCAGTGTCTGCTCCTTGTGCCCTTGGACAAGTCACGTTATTTTTGGGTGCCTACAGCCACCTGGATAAGAGGACTATATAAAATAAATATGAGTGTTATGTCAACATGACATCAATTAGCCAGGCTAAACAAATAGAATTATTTTACGTTGATGATTTTAAAACACCTTTTATTCCCTGGTACAAAACCTTTCTTATTTTAGATCTGTGCATTTTATTAGGTTTTATGGAAACTACGTATACTGTATGTAATGGTGTTTCCCCCACCCTCTGGGAAATTACCCTGTTACCAGGTGTGTAGTGCTGGGTACCTGCTGGTTCACAGAAGTTCTGTGGCTCCGCCGATAGTATTGGGAAAGACAGGAGAGGCTTTATGGGTGATACAACAAAGAAAAATGATACCGGGCGCTTCTAATAGTGAACTAATTAAAGTGATATAAATTATTAAAGTGATATATAAATGTGAACTTCAAAGAATATATAAATAAATATAGTGAATACAATATCCATCACCAAAAAAGTGAATAATATAAACAGCAGCTCTACACCCTTAAAGGACTGTCCAGGTCCAGAATTCTTGCGATGTCTTCCAGGTGGGGGGAGCGCTCAGATCTCGAGATAATATGCAGGGAAAAAAAGTGGAAGAAATAATAGTGCAGACCAATAAATGAATTAATGTACGTGCAAACAATAGTCTCTAAATAGGTCTCACTCACAATAAATGGAATAGTAACAGACGTGTCAGAGATCCTTCTCTCTCTGACAAGAGCCCTTTGATAATGGAAGCCCTCTGATACTGGTATTGCTCCGATCTCTACAGCTTATTTGCCAGCACCTCCTAGGAGGTGCTGGCAAATAAGCTGTAGAGATCGGAGCGGCAAACAGCTTCTTCCGCCCTGACCGCCGCGTCACAGGAAGTGACGTCACCGGATGTGATGCATGCGGAAGGATCTCAGAGTGACTGTATCAGCAGCGTCTCCCCCACGAGTCACCAACGGTCCTCTCCAACGCCTGTATACTTTGTACAAATGTGAGTGCATTACCTGTGTGTTCCTTGTGCCACATTATACCCCTATGTACTATACTATTGTGTGCTCTCTTTCTTTTACTACATCCCCGGGAGGTACACTCAGCATGTATGGACACATCTAGCCCACCTGACATACAGCTCTAGCAATACCAGTATCAGAGGGCTTCCATTATCAAAGGGCTCTTGTCAGAGAGAGAAGGATCTCTGACATGCCTGTTACTATTCCATTTATTGTGAGTGAGACCTATTTAGAGACTATTGTTTGCACGTACATTCATTCATTTATGGGTGATAGCTGGTTCTCTCTCACTCTTGGTTCAGTGCCTCCATCTCTTGCAGGCTCCAGGAGTGCTGGAGGCAATCCCCACAGGAGAACTCTCTGATACTCCTCCTGATTGATTGCAAACTCAGGCAGGAGTATATTTTATAACAGAAACAGTCTTTTATTTCCAACAGCACAGGATACAGCATACAAAGCATACTCTACATACTCTACATACTCTGGGTTCCAGCCTTGTGATGGTCCCTGGACTCAAACCCCCAGGCACGGGCCCTAAACGTCAGTCCTTGCTCTTCCCCTACTGCCTAATGGAGCAGGGGGTACATGGGGTCTTCCATGGGGACCAATCTCTCTCAGGGGAGAGACACACACTCACTAAATTTAGGAAGTGTAGGCCCTTAAGGACTCTTGGGGAGGGTCCAAGGTTTGAGTCCAGGATTGGGCAGAACACAGGCCTTGTCCCACCCCCTCTGTCACTCAAGGGAACTGCTCACTGCTGGGGAAAACTTGGATTGGGCCTAACACTGCCTGCATTGTACCAGGACTTACATGTTAGGCAGGGCAGGGTAGTAGCCCAAACCAGACATGGCTACATGTAAAACGGCTACTGTTTGTTTTCATGGAAAAGAACTGTTCCATAATTCTAAGAGGCTAATTGGAAAAACACATAGCGCTGTAAATATTTAGCAATGCTTTTCTTTCCTGTAGTTCCCTTAACTAGACTTTGTGGAGGGATTACACATTTAATTAACCTTTATGTTCTCCGAAGTGATGAAACATTCACAAAAACAATTACATTGAAAATGTTTTTCTCATTCACAACAGACATTGAGGTATGAATGATTAAGAATGACCTTAGAATAGATATGATTCTTGTATTAAACAGTCATCCAACTGAATACATTTGCAGAGCACCTTTGCCAATTAATTGATACATGCAGCTGCATCAAAAGATGGAAACAACCTTAGAAATGACTGGGCAATGGTAATGAACACTTTAATTTACAGACTCAAAAAATAAACAGGTTTGTTAACTTGAACATTTTAGCAATGAGTTTGACAGTATTTGTAGCTTCATACCAGCTTGCAAGCATCTCACTGTTTTAGTAAGTATTTCCCTGATGTGCTATTAAATCCGCGTATTTCTTTTTCTAAATCACCCTCTTTGAGACGGAATGGTCTTGTCAAATTGAGGAAGTGTCAGGATGAGCCCGCAGTGAGTTTGTGTAAGGAGAGCTATGGAGATTACATTTCGGTTGTTCAATATGACAGAAACTGAAAGCAGCGTTTATATCAACTGTTTAAAAGCCATTAGTTCATTAGACTAAGTTAAACTCATAACAAAGGCCTTTTCTGCACTTAATACTTTGAAACGTCAACGTCTGAAATGTTATTTTGCCAGTCAAATGGTGAGACAGCCAGTCTTTTTTTTAAATATATTTTTATACAATGTACTCATACCTAGGTGTCAGATATAATGACTTTGTTACTGAAATATGTTATTATTTCTCAGTAGCCTGCAGTTTATTGAAATATTGGAATATGTAACCTGCTATTTAATTCAAGACTGGTTTAAATTAAGCACATGTAGAAAAGAAAATCCTTTGTTTAGTTGGTATTCACTCGAAATTAAAGCCCCTCAAGATGGGCTATGTACAGGCATACTCTGTATTAACATACACAATGGGTCCAGAGCATGTACAGTATGTAAAGCGAAAATGTACTTAAAGTGAAGCACTACCTTTTTCCCACTTATCGATGCATGTACTGTACTGCAATCGTCATATACGTGCATAACTGATGTACAGTAAATAATGCCTTTGTAACAGGCTCTATAGTCTTCCCGCTTATGCACAGCTTCAGTACAGGTAGGGAGCCGGTATTGCGGTTCAGGACGTGCTGTCAGGCGCATTCGCGCGCTGCCGTTTGCCTGTATTGTGAGATGTCCTTACTCGCGAGTGTACTTAAAGTGAGTGTCCTTAAACCGGGGTATGCCTGTACTATATAAATTGTTCTTATAAGGTATTTATAAAACAACAAACAGAAAAAAGAAACATAGTTTGGGCCTCCAGATACATCAAATGGGTGAGGTATGGAGGATTTAAAACAACTTTAATAAATCACTAAATAAAATATTGGGGATTAAAACGAGTATTAAATGCTGTGATCCTAAGGTCTTAACTTGTGATAACAAGTTCTGGATCGGTAATGCGGATGGCAGAAACACTCAAAAAGGAGTGTCCTGCAATCAAAAAGGTGAGTAAAATACAAACACCTGTATGAATAACCAGAGGTGTATAACTCAACTGTTAGGGTAGGTCTCAGTGCACATATCCTGAATATATAATATATGAATATATATATATATAGTAACCATATTTCATATTTAACAACAAGTACTACCACCAGATACAGGGTACGGCAATGGGGCCGAAATGTGCGCCCTCATATGCCAACCTATATCTGGGGTGGTGGGAATCGTAAGTAGTCTTCTCTGAACTTTTGGAAGAATACACGAGCCACCTGGCATTATGGACAAGATACATCAATGATGTGTTCTTGCTCTGGCGTGGCTCAGTGGACAAGCTCAGAGAGTTTATTCAGATTCTGAATACAAACACTCTGAAACTCAAGCTAACTTTGGATTTCAATCTTAATAGCATTTGCTTTTTAGATATCAGTGTATCCAGAGGAACCAATGGCGAACTAAGCACCACCATTTACAGAAAACCCACATCCACGAATAGCCTACTTCAGGCTGGGAGCCACCATCCTTGGGCACTGTGAAAGGTATACCAGTAGGCCAATTCCTACGGTTAAAACGTAACTGCAATGACAGTGGAGAATTTGAAAAACAGGCAATACTGATGACTAACAGATTCATTGATCGTGGGTACAGTAAAAAGGTTGTCAGGAGGGCATACAAAAGAGCCAAATTCACACCTCGGGCTGACCTCTTGAAACAAAAAACACCACAGACTGAGAAGAAAATTATATGCTTTATTGGTGGGTATAACAGCCAATGGCACCAGGCCAGGAGTATATTCCAACGTCACTGGCATATACTGACATCAGACCCAGACATTCAAGGGGCAGTGTGCAGCTATCCGTCGATGGTGAGCCGCAGGGCAAGGAACCTTTGGAATTCCCTATTATATAGCCACTAGACCGATCCCCAGGTGAGTACCTGGCTCACACCAAAACCACTTGGTACTTATTTGTGTCAAAGATGCAAAGCCTGTAAAAACATTATGGTGACCAAGTCCTTCTCTAACCATGATGATACGAAAACATATGATATACGCAAGTTTATCAACTGTGTTAGCGTAGGGGTCACCTACCTGGGGATCTGTGCGTGTGGCAAGAAGTATGTGGGGAAAACCAGGAAGGAATTCAAACAAAGGATTCTTGAACACCTGGGCACCATCAGGAATAAAACTGACACCCCTGTATCTAGGCATGTGAACATATGCCAGAATGGGAACACTGACTCCATTAAATTTGTTGGCATTGACAAATACTCACCTGGCATTAGGAAAGGAAATTGGGACACAGACCTTTTGAAAAAAAGAAGCACGGTGGATAGATACCCTGGGGACACTGTCACCTAGAGGACTAAACGAGGGGTTTATGTTCTCATCTTTTATCTGATATCCCACTACCTTCTCTGGTATTTCTGAACAAATAAGAACATGTTTATTCACCATCTTTTGTGAGTTAGTCTACACTCCCTGCTAGACCAGTCTCTGGATTAGGTTAGTACCCAAGGATCACTGTCATTACTACTACTACTATTATTAATCATTGATCATACCAAGGGTGGATATATAATTACACCTATTAATTGTTAACACTACAATATTGCTATTACCATTACTCTCCTAGACTCCACTAGGGACATGAAATAGGTCCCAAAATGCCTGTACAAACATAAACTATCATAGCATCAGCCTTCACTCTGGAATTTCTATTGATACTGCAGGCACTGTCATTCACAATCTGTGATCCCCTCGATCTTCAATCAGCCGTGCAGTCAGGGATTCTCTGACGTCACGCAAAGGGGGCGGAACTGAGCTAATGGGACGGGAATCTCTTGAATGCTAGGGGTATAAAGGTACTCACAGAACCAGTGGGTCCCTCCCCCTCCTACCTGCCTTGAGGAAGCGTTGTCACACGAAACGCGCGTGTCGGCACTAAGGGGCACGCGCATGACCCGGACACCTACACGTGAGTCAGCTGGCAGCATTGCCTCTCAGCATTTGCAGCGTGTTTTCTTATGCAGTGGCTCCTATAATGGATTATCCAAGGGAGCCTTCTAACCAGTAGGTTGTTACTCTATCTGTCTACACTTACAAATTATATGCACATTACTGCACTCTACTTCTGATCTTATTTTTACCTACCCTCATTAGCACTGACCCTTTATTGATCAGCTCTGACTAACAGAGCAGGTGTTGGGTCAGTGCCGTTTACCCTGGTTACCCCTATGAACCATGCTATACATTGTATTAAGTTCAAAGGTATACTTTAGATGTGAGGGTCACAGGCATACCACACATTGAGCTGTGCCTGTTGTGTTAATTAGTGTAGCTTAAGTAGATATCAGTGCCTTACTTGCCTAACATTTTTGGCTGGGGAATACATTAACCCCCACATACCCAGTTTTGAATATACCTAAGATATTTTATCTTTTTAGGTACCTGGGTCAAACTACATTACCCTGACACATCTTTACATCGCACAATTACTGACCCTACCTCCAGTAACATTTATCTAGCTACTGTGGAGTCGCAGTGCCTCAATCACTGTTCTTGGCTATCGGCAGACCAAGCTATGGTCTTTTTGTATGGTTACTATATATATATATATGTAGCCATGCATAACAATGTCTACAGTCATCTCTCCTGCTGGCAGCAAAACCTGGTAAGTTACAGGAATGCCAGCAGTAATCATGGAGGTTTGCCCTCACAACCTGGTGAGGTGCCCTATGTATGGATGGGAGTGGCTACATGCTCTGAGTCCACAGTTGGTGACATCAGATATGTGCCTGCCTCCTGAGGTATATAAGGCATCGCACTGCCTAAAGTTAGTGGGTTGCTGCAGGTTGATGCTGCAAGGGGAAGGCAAAGCAGCAAGTTCTTATGTGCCCACTAGTGCAGTACCTAGTGGCACCGTTTCAAATCCAGCCAGAGAAGGCCAACTGTGTCCAGGAACCTGGCACAGGGGTGATCTCCCTACGGGGAGAGGGGTCCCACTCCATTGGGAGGGTATACCTTTTAAAGGGAGCACGGAGCAATGTGTGGCTGAAGCATTTACTGTGAGGGGCAGCTGGCCCATATCACCACGCACAATAAAGATGACTTGTTCAACGAGAACCCCATGGTGTGAGTCTGAAATTACTCTCCAGGGGCCATCACCACCAAGAAGGAGTTCCTCATCAGGACCATCTACCTGCAGACGCATAGATCCTGGTGAGGTGGAGGCGCTGCACATGATATAGGTAGGACTCGCACCCACTACCTCAACTGCCTGTCTGGCTTGACATCCCCTAATACCATCATGCGGGAGACTTAGGATTCCTGTTGCCTACAGGTGCACCACCAGACACGAACATGTAATGAGGGCTGGATAGACCACAGGGGCCAATGTGAGATTGGGTGGGTCAGACCAGAGGGAACAACCGTTGCATATATATATTTTCATATATTATATATTCAGGATATATGCACTGAGACCTACCTTAACAGTTGAGTTCTACACCTCTGGTTATTCACACAGGTGTTTGTATTTTACTCACCTTTTTGATTGCAGGACACTCCTTTTTGAGTGTTTCTGCCATCCGCATTACCGATCCAGAACTTGTTATCACAAGTTCAGACCTTAGGATCTCAGTATTTAATACTCGTTTTAATCCCCAATATTTTATTTAGTGATTTATTAAAGTTGTTTTAAATCCTCCATACCTCACCCATTTGATGTCTCTAATTTATGAAATTCTGATTTGGTTGCTGCTTCACACTTTTATCACCTTATATATTCACTAAGGAAGTTGTTTCACCTAATATTTTTGTTAAGAGACAATCTAGAAAATTACAATTTAATTTTAGTGACACTAACACACCACAAACACCTGTCACACATGACCTCTTAGATGAAGAATTTCATAAATTAGAGAGACTATTAATTAAGGATACCAGAAAGTGGCTGGACTTAAGTTTTTTAAATAAATATATTGAATGTAACAGAATTCTCAGAGGTCTTAGATTCTCTAAGAATCCCTCATCTAATTTAGATGATGAGGAATTCGTCAAAAATTGGAATGAGACAATAGATAAGTGCTCTTTTGATCTGATAGTATCCCTGATTAATCAACATAAAAAACACCTTAAGAATATTGACGAAGAGGTTACCATTATTGAAGAAAAGTTAGCACATCTAGAAGATACTGCTGAATTTAAGATTAAAGATCGTGATTTGAAAAGAAAAATTGATAAACTTGAGAATGAATTGTATACTAACAAATCTAATAAATTTTTGAGAGATGAAGGAGATTATCTAAGAGGAGAACAAAGGGATTGGAAGAAAAAGAAAAGTAACTACCAGTCAGAGAGATTTAAACAAGAAGGGAATAGTGATAATTATCATAAAGGTTCTTACCAATCACCTACTAAGTCGTATTTTAAAAATTCATCCTATATCAAAGAAAATACTAATTATGCAAAAAGAGGGGGAAGGGGAACACAAAATGAATGAGTCCCCTAAAGAATTCACTAACTGCACACCTACATATAATAAAATCTAACTTTTAATAAATTTACTTAAAACATGTATTACCAAACGTAATGTACTATATGTCTTTAAAAAATGAATTAAATATTCAATAGCGTGCAACCCTGTCAAATAGATGTATGATTGTACAAACCCAAATGCAATATTCCTGGGTTTGACAGGACAGTGGATGCTGAAAGTCAGGGTGTTAACCCCTCTGGAGTATAGATGCAGACTGTAGGTAACCGTGTCCTACTCAGTGAGCCTTTAACTGGTCAAAGACTCAGCAATCCTGCAATAATATATATAGCAGCGAACACCTATGGTTGTATTAAGTGCATATGCTTGAGAAGTGACGCTGACACAGACACAATCAATCCACAATACCCTCAGTATAGTTAGGCTGGAACTCACAGTGCCATTGACATAGAGTTACCCAGCATAAGGCTCGGATTGTATATATATCATGTGTTGTATATAGCAGGCAGACTCACTGTCTGTTGTTGTATTTATCAGGCTAATGCCGTCTGCATAAATAGAGCCAGGAGACTAAGACACTACATTAAAACAGCTCCAGGTAGGAGACTGACACAACTGCACTCTACTGCACTCTACTGCCTCAAGTAAAATCCTATGTGTACATGTCCTATGTACTTATTGTGAGTACATTTCCTATAAGTTTTTAACTTATACATTTTTATACCTTCGATCTACACTATGGTCTCTCCTTGTTTTCTATGAACACCGACTTGAGGGGGATTTCTCCTGTACCATCATCTGTGCGAGTCCTTGTTACTGCTGGGCAAATACTCACCTGCTGTCCTGATTAACACTTACCTGTTGTCCTGATCTATGCTGGTTTAACACTTACCTGCTGTAAGTAGGCATTTATACAGAGCCAAGACTCATACACACCAATTTTGTGTTATTTTATTGCACCATAATTTTTTATTCTTTATTCTGGGGTGTTCCTGAAACCATCGCTCTCTTCCTACCCTGGACCTCATTTGGGGCATAAAGGTTAATTAGTGCGATTGCCGAGCCCGAGAGTGAGCCATAGACTACAATAAATCTTCCCTCTGGATCCGTCTTTATTTTTGTTAGATTAAATGGGGTGCCCTGACGAATCACAATAGCAACTCCCCGACGTTTACTACTAAATGATGAGAAGTAGCTCATCGGATATGCGTTTTGAAATGTTTTGGGTGGATCTTGAGATGTGAAATGCGTCTCCTGAAGGAAAACAATGTCACCGCCCGACTTTTTTATCTCCTGGAGAGCAAGTCTCCTTTTCATGTTATTATGCAGGCCCTTTACGTTCAAGGAGACAATTTTAATTGTCCCTTGATGAGCCATATTATCTGAGTTTCTTATTGGAGTGTAAGACCTCTCCCTTCTCACTAGGGGCAGTTGGGTTTAAATTTATATAAGGCGTTACTGTTGGGTAGCAAGAATCAGTGTGCTCTTTTGCCAATCTAGGGCTAAAAGCGGTCAGCCAGGGTGGGTGGGAGGGGGCCCACTGGGATAGTGACAGCGGGGATAGAAAGATAGAGAAAGTCGACCCTGTTAAGGTCTAAAAGGTTAAAGTCCGGACTTGGCTAAAGGCCGGCAAGTAGGGTTTAAGACCCTTGGGGGGTAGGACCGGTGACGACCTCCGGCAGGTTCGGGGGAGGTGGAGACCCTTTGGGTATCCTTGTTTTCATCCGGTTCATTTTCATCATGGCGACCATGGTTGTTGGGGTTGTCAAGGGAGAGGACTGGGGGGGAGGACGTATAGGGTATTCAAACTCCTGGTCATGTTTCTCTTCCTGTCTGGGGGACTGGGTCCAGGTTTAAATTTGCGGTATTCCCACCTGGGGGGGCACAGGTAGTTAATCAAGGGGGGGGGTGGAGTGAGGGGCCCTGGGGATGAGGGGGATGAGTTGGAGGGAAGGGTATGGAAGGGGGGGGCAGGTGGGAAGGAGTAGGGGGGGTGCAGGGTAGAGGGGGAAACTTGGGGGAGGGGGGGGGCAGCAGTGAGTCATTCTGGGTTATATCTCTGTGTTGTCCCACCTCTGGGAGGCGATACTGTTGGGCTAGAACCTGTGTTATTTTGAGATGGTGGGTGTTCTGTTACACTCCACCTTGAGTATTCCCTTTAACCTCTGTAAAGCCCGTATAAGGTATACTATGATCCTGGTTTGGGGCTCCTACGGATGCGTCATGTTTCAGCAGGGAGAAATCGTAGGAAGATGGAGGGGGAAGAGGAGGGGGAGATGGGGGGAGGGGAGAGAGGGAGGGTGGGGGGGGGGGAGAGAGGGAGGGGGGGGGGAAGGTATAGGATCTGGGGTACATTGTTTATAAACATACATTTCAGGCATTGCATGCATTGCACAAGGTTGTTTTCATTTATTTCGTGTATGTCAATTTGAGGGCTCCCTGGCCTCCTGCACTGAACATGCTGGATAACTTTTCAGTGTCCCGACCCGGTATTCGGTCTTAAACCTAGGGGGGGAGGGAAAGGGGAGGGGGAATGGGGTGGGAGGTTGGGGAGAGGGGCTATGGGGGGGGGGGTGAAGGCTGTGGGGGGGATGTCTCCCCCTTTCTTTTTTTTTGAACATTTAAAGCCATAGCGGGATTCGCTCGCTCATAGCTGGGCTAAGGAGCCTTGTTGCACCGTGTTTATGGCTTCTCAGGTTCAAGTGGAGAGCTTGCACCGAAGCTGTGTGCTCCCATCAGACCGTTGCTGGGGTGTGCTCCCTTAGGTGAGCGGAGGGAGAGGGAGGGGTGGTGGGGGGGGGGGGGAGGTGAGGAGAGGTAGGAGATGGGGGAGGGATTGGGGAGGGGGAGGGGAATCTGGGACACTATTTTTCTGCACATACATTTCTTTCGCTGCCTACATTGTTATGTTACCTTGCAGTTAAGGTGTTCTCAGTGCACTTTTGGACCTTTCTTAAGTAAACACACCATCCCCGGGTTCCCTAATCTCTCATACATAGCGTGCTACATAACTATTCAGTGCTCTAATTATTCTAGAGGGAGGAGGGTAAAGGGAGATGGAGGGGGGTAAAGGGAGTGGGAGGGGGGATAAGGGAGGGGGAGAGGGGTATGGACGGGGAGGGGGGTGTGGGGTGGGGGGGGGGGAGGGAAGGGGATATCATCAGTGTAACTCTGTTTCACTAGGACAACAATCTAAAATCTACATAACCAGATATAGTCTAATAACTCAAAATAACTTAACGGATTCTATGCTAATTGAACTTATTCATAACTCCCCACTACAGACCCTGTCGATTAGGCGTCATCTTCGAGCATTCATGGGGTGCATTAATCAGCATCCCAAGTGCCCTGGGGACTGTCCTTCTCCGCGTCGGGATTAGTCCTTAGTACGATAGATCTCGGGAAACATAGTAGCTGTTTCTCTGCATCTCGAGGGTAGAAACGCCAGCTTCCCCTCAGCCGAGGGGAAGGGAGGGGAGCAGGGTGTAGTCTGCAACACGTCGGCTGCCTGGGCACCCCTCATGGTAGGGACTCGCAGTATCTGGTCGTCTGCAGCGGTTAGTCCCGTGTAGAGTTGCGCGATTCCGTCAGACGGAGGTGGACAGTGCTAAAGAACATCATCAGCGTCATCCTCTGCGGGCAGTGCGAGGGCACCTCTAGGCAAGATGAGGCCCCACGTGTCTCCGATGTCCTGGAGTGGGGGATTGTCCGCGTCCCCAGGTGGGCAGATTGCCTCTGCCCCGCCAATCTCTCTGAGGCTCTTACTGGTGGGTCTTCCATATCACTGGCCCAGTTCCGGGTTGGATCAGGAGCTCGGGGCAACAGTAGGGTGAGGCCGAGGGCTTTCGCCAGCTGTACCTTGTCCTCGGGGTAATGAATCGTGAGGAAATTCCCTTTATTATTTATGATGAGCTTGAAGGGAAACCCCCACTTATATTTAATGCCCTTCTCTCGCAAGAGCAGAGTGAGAGGGCGCAATTCTTTCCGGCGGTTGACGGTCAGTTTTGATAGATCATTATAGACCTGGAGTGGCTCCTCGTGGAACAGAATGGTGTCACGCTCTCTTCAAGCTCCAATGAGTGTTTCCTTGGTAGAGTAGCTGTGAAGCCTGATAATCACATCGCGTTGGCGGTTCGTATCATCAGACCGTGGCCCCAGCGCTCGATGGGTTCTGTCAATCTCTAGATCTCGCTGGTCCAGGTCTCCACAGATTGAGGTAAACAAATCCGTTAAATATTCTTTTAGGTGACCGGGCAGGACCGCTTCCGGGATGCCGCGGATTCTTACATTCTGGCGGCGATCCCGGTTCTCCTGGTCCTCTAGTGAGTGGATTTCGTTTCCCAGACGGATTATCTCCTCGTCTGCATCTGATTGGTGTTCCAGGGCCTCTTCGAGTCTGCCCTCCAACGTTGTAGTCCTCTCTTGAAGGCCTTGTATATCTTGCTTAATCTCAGACACCGCGTCTTTAAGATCAGCTTGGAGGGATCTATATAGTTTGGCATGGAGCTCCTCGAGGAAGGCTTTTGTAATTCCCCCGTCCAGGGGAAGGCTTTCGCCGGGACTCTCGGAGTCAGGCGGTACCTGCTTGTGGCCTCGTGCGCTGGGCGGGGATCCGCCATCTTGGTTTTTAGCTCCCGCGTCAGAGCTCTGCTTTGCGGGAGTAAAATACTTGGTAATCCCCTGAGCAGACTGGTTTCTCGCCTTTTTTGACATGCCTGTATATTTAGGGGTTGAGAGGGGCACTTTGGGGATATTTTCGCCGGACGAAAAGTGCTTTTTAATGTCGGTTATGCGAGCGGGTCTCCGGAGCTCTCCCTTTACCCGACTGCTCCGGTCGACGTCATCGGCACGCCCCCCTCACCTTTATTATTTTAAAGTTTAGTAAAGTACTCTGATCACAAAAGTAGATGCAAAAAGACGGAGCGCGACTCCCAGGAACCACATGCGGGGTAAAGGAAAAACACAAATACTGCAATTCTGTGTGAAACAGTGCGTTTTCTCAGGTAGAAAGGTAATAGATGCACTCACAGGTTAGTTGGATACAATAAGCATGTATTGCACTCAAACTGGGCAATCAGCAGTTAAATCTTGGTGATTACACATCAAGCCTCAAGCTTGGAAAGGAAAGGATATCCTATGTCCATTGAGGTCAGATAGATGTCCAAGGTGTCTTTGCACTTGTGGGTATGTCAGATAGTCTCTGCAATACGTTTATAGAGAGAGAACAAATATTCATATTGCAAATTTTTCTTTAATAACAATTAAAAGGAGTAAATATAAAGTATCAAACTCACATGCTACAAGTAAAAAGCAGATATTGAAATCACCCAGAGTCACAGCGCGGACGCCGCGTCCGACCTCCGCCGGTGTTCCGTCTGAAACAATGGCAGAAAGTTCTATGCCAGCAACACTAGCCTCCACAGAGCAAAGGAGAGCAACAAACGGACATCTCAGTAAACACAGAAGGGGTCACAGCAGTAGCGAAATCCAGTCCTACGCGTTTCACAGCAACACTGCTTCCTCAGAGGTTCAGTATGTTTCTGCGTCAGATTTAAATAGTTTGCCGTTTCGTGACCACATTCACAGATACAATTTACAAAACTTTATATTAAACAAACAGAACAGCCTCTACCGCCAAAGCTCCACAGTGAAATATCAGCAAAACCACATACAAAGTAACACACAGGGATTCCCATCAATAAATGTAATAGTATAGAATGGATACAGTAACAAAGTCTCACATCCATGTATAATCAAGAAAGGGAGGTTTTACACAAAGGAAACAGAGCCAGAGTGTAATAGAAGGTTACCCAATTTCATGATAAATGGTTAATTGTATTCCACATTGTTAAAAAATGTGCTTATATGGACCAATAAAATAAAAATAAAAACATATTAAAAACAAATGTATCTGCAAAATTATTATACAAACATCTCAGATATAATTTGTAGATACAGAAATGAATGAAATATATCAAAATATGAAAGACAACGTAAGTATGCATACAATAACATGTAATAAAAAGGCATCAAACAATCTCTAAGGCCTGAAGGAAAAATCAGAGAAATGGAAAGGAGAAAAATGATCAGATAGACACATAAGAAAACTATAAATACATACAGCTCAACCCCGTTATAGCCCTATCCACTAAAACGCGGATCCGCTTATAATGCGGCCTGAGCTTGGCTCCCGAAAATCTCCTACCTTTCTTCCCTCGGCACCGCCATGCAGGCTGAAGACGCGACCCAACTCATCAAGTGGCACCGCGCGAACAATGTCAGCAGGGTTTTTTTTATTGGCAACAGACACACATACACACACACACACACACACTAAAAGAAACGCGTTTGGCAATTTGGATAGGTTTGTCCCAGTCGGCTCCCTGTACCAGGATGATGTCACGGGGTCATGTGATCGGGGCCAGACCGGAGTCGTCGTCAGCACAGACAGTGTGTGCTGAGAGTGAGCGCTGGGTGGGGGAGAGAGGCTGCCCCCGGAGGGGAGAGCTCAGTGCTGGGCCAGGGAGAGGGGCTGCATCCGAGGTGGGGAGAGCTCAGTGCTGAGCTAGGGAGAGTGGCTGCATCCGAGGGGGGGTGGGGAGCGGGTGGAGAGCTCTGTGCTGGGCTGGGGAGAGGGGCTTCTCGGGGGGGAGGAGAGCTCAGGGACGAGGAACCCCTGATCGTGGCAGCCATTTTTTTTGCGATCGCATTATAACGCAGTCACATTATGTGGACACCAAGCACCGCGTTATAACGGGGTTCCGCTCTATGTAGATATCACATCAGATGTTAAATAATAAAAGAGTTAATATCTATATCTACATTTAAATCTATAGGTTGGAGTGTGTCTAATTTTTAAGATCCAGAAAGTTCCCCTCTGTGACAGCATCTGTAATTTTTGCTTAATAGTAGGTGCTAATTTAATTTTAAGAATGGGTGCTCTGGTGGGCGATCTGCCAAAAATCTTTAAAGACTTCATCTTTCTTAAGCATTGCCCAATGCTGAGACATATGTTTTATCTGGTATGCTGCGCTATTATACTGTGTAATAATGGGGATACAATTCTCATGTCTATCTTGTTTAACAGATACTGATTTATCTTTATTTAGACTATCATCTCTATTCAGGCAACCTAATTTCTCCTTTGCTATCTTCAGTTCTTCCGCATTATAGTTTTTTTTTTCCAAAAATGACTGTTCTAACAATAATGCTTGTTCATTTTAGACCTCTATCACAGTGCAATTCTTCCTCACTCTGTCTTTTTGTATCTGTATTTGCATAAGTCCTTCTGGATTGTCTTCCCCGTGGAGAAGCACCTCAGAGCCTGAAAAGGGGTTGTATTTTTATTTATCTATTTGTCATTTATAAATCACGTATTTGCATGTAATACATCCCTTTGTATTCTATTGATTGGTGCCCTTTGTACAGTATCTGTTTGTTTTGTACTGTTCACAAAAGTGCCTGTAGAGAGGATCAGGATGTTCATGTATAAGGAAGAGGTATGCAACATTGTTCACATTGGGTTGCCCATACTGTAACCTGAGCATATGTCGGACCGGCCAAACTGGAAGGTTCCAAGTGCATTGCCGACTTCATGCAAGATACTTCGCCTATATCCTTTGTTACGGGTAACCAAAATAAGTACCTCCTCTGGATAGGAGCATAACCTACTAGAGAAGTGGTTCTCAACTCCGGTCCTCAAGGCCTCCAACAGGTCAGGTTTTCAGGATATCCCAGTTTCAGCACAGGTGGCTCAATCAGGCCTTGCTTCATCACAGGAGGTATCCTTATAACCTGACCTGTTGTGGGGGGGTGGTGAGGATTGTAGTTGAGAACCCCTACACTAGACGATGAATCTCTAGAGCTTCTATTTTGCCACGATCTTTTGTATCCCCATCATCTTTGTTGATATATACTGTATGAGGTGTTTCTGGACTGTGTTCAATAAACACGCTTCTATTTTGGAAAAATTCCTGGTGCCCATTTCTATTCCTACTTTCATCCAACCCGGCACCATCTATTTTGGCCCGAGATATTGACCAAATCTATATATTCTGGAACTACCAGATGGGATACTCTTCGAAGCCAGGGAAGGGGGGAGGGGAGGGGGCTAACACAAAGAATAGGAAAACATGTAAGAACATGAATTGTTATATCAACATGTGCCGCTAATGGTTCTAGGTGTGAATTTTGAACACAATACACACAAAGCAATGCTTTATACATAGCCCCGGTATGTTAGAGACCTGCCACTTTGCTAATAACTGCTAATCATCACAACTGAATTATACAGCAGGTGTGTGTAAATTGCTAATGGGAATAGGAACACTTTATTTATATGCACAGAGTGTCTACTATTGCACAAGAAAGGTGCTAAGGGTAGGCTGTCTAACTAAGTACTGCATCATTGGGAAACTCTGCATGTACTGTGGGTAGTAACGTTCTCAACATGGCTGTTTTGCTCCTTTGAATGCCATAGAAAAATGTACATAGAATTTACATCTTTGCTAAGCATAGTTTGTAATGTGGAATTCTGTGTTGTCTACAGATCAGTTGTGACAGAAAATCTATAGTGTTATTCAAGTGAAAATGGAACTAAATTGCTGGGTGCTGCACAAATGATAGGGTAGTTATTCAGGTAGTGATATCTTTGATTGGATCGATATGAAAATTATTCAACAAAAAGGAAAGTGCTGGACAGTGAATCCTGTCCATTCATGCAAAATGCTAGAACCTCCCAAGTTAAAAAGGTGGAGAGGGGTGAGCTCTGGGAGGAGGGGACACTTACCTCCAAACAACTGTTGCCAGTTGGTTCTAGCATTTTGCTGAATGCACAGGACTCACTGTGGTTGTTTCCCCCCATACAGAGGTAAAAGGAAAGGTTCACAGTTTAATGTTAGGACCTGCAAATTTGGTTATGCCTTGACGTTGGTACAGCTTTATGACGCTTTGGCCAAAGGGTTTAACTAAATAACCAAGAAAATATTATTATTGAAGTATTTAAACTTTAAACTTATTACCATACAGTATATGTTTTGTCAATTGGATGTATCATTGGGCACTCCTGTCTTTTATACATTTGCCATGCTCAGTAGCACTCCTTTGACATACATATATTTATATATATGATGTGGTGGGTGTTGGAGTTTGAGCTAACTGGGAATGTGTGTTAAGGTAATATAAAACCTTGTTAGAGAAGTCCAATCTGGAACACCCGGATCCACTTGAATAATCCACTGAGACAATCACAGTGTGTACTGCTGCATAAACAACATAACAACAAACAACTAAGACAAGACAAGACTACCACACCAACAAACAGTAAAAAATGAAAACACTGCTGAAATAATTAGTTAAGCTAATTTATCAGTGCTGCTGATCCGGGTAACAAAAAACAGAATCCTACTCACAACAAATAGGAATTAAAAAGGCGCATCCATACAGTGGCAGATGACTGCTAGTGGCTCCTCTGCTGCAGGGGGACGTCTGTGTAGGCGATCCGATGCCGCGTGTGCGCTCTGTGTACCGAGCTCAAGTGCAGGAGCAGGTGTCGGGGGACAATTCCACTTAGAGCTGCTGGGCTGTTTTCACAGTGCCTGAAGGGCTGCTCACGCGTCTCTCTCGTTCAGCTGTAACCTCTCACCCTACGCGTTTCATGATTGTGTCACTTCCTTAGGGGTTTAGGTTTTTAATTCCTATTTGTTGTGAGTAACGCAACTCATGTTTTTTTAGACACACATTGTCTCTTTTATATTTCAAGAAATTAGCTTCACAGATTATTTCAGCAGTGTTTTGATTAATTACTGTTTGTTGGTGTGTTAATCTTGTCTTAGTTGTTGTTGTTATGTTGTTTATGCAGCAGTACACAATGTGATTGTCCCTTGTGTTTAATCCCACGTGTCCTGAGGAAACTTCTCCGTGGATTATTCACGTGGATCCGGATGTTCCAGATCGGACTTCTCTAACAAGGTTTTATATTACCTTATATTTGCATTTATTGGACTTTTTTGAGGCTCCAGTTTGTATTTGTTATATGAAAATTATTCAGATAAATGTTTTATGCACAAGATTTGAAGAACAAAAGTGTCTCGGGTGTGTTGGATTCAGAGGAAGAGACCTTAAGGTCATGAAACATCAAAGGCTACATCCAGAAATAATATTTGTGTCATTTCAACCGGCAAATTCAGCAAAATATCCACTTTTCTCCTGGACCAATAAAGGATGATGGAGCTTCATACTTAGGTTTTTACAAAATACTAAAATCTAAATCATTTTAGTAAGACAATAAAATGAAATACTGTTGTACCATGCAGTTTGTCTTAAATATAATTGACAGAATATTTCTTTATAGAGTGTCTACCAGTCTCTGCCTTGGGTATACAACAAAACTCAGCTTTATAGATAAAACCACCAGATCATCCAGTGATCACTAAGACAGAAGGATTTGAGCATTATGCAAATTGTGAGGAAAAAACAAATATATCATTTTTTGCCTGAGTTAAAAATAAGATAATAAGATAATAGTTATTTGTAATTCATATATGTTGCATATTTCTAATATTGAACTACACTAGTTTAGAACAGACAGTCTTGTTTGTAAATGTGTTAAAAACTCTTTATATTGTAATTTCTCTAATGAAAACATCTGTTGTTGATCTATTGAAAAGTTGTACAACCTACAGGTATAATGCTTTTGTATCTATCAAGGACCAACATGGGTACCTGATCTGTGAATTCTACTATTGAGCTGAGTAATGCAGCAGGCATACGCTCATAGGGGACCATGTTAAAATGGATAAGAAGTAAAGAGCGACACACGGTGCTCATTTGCATGCCATTACCCAGAATCCCTGGCTGCAGTGGAAGGGTTGTTTGATAAGCGATAATGGGGAAAGACAGAGTTGCAGAACAGTCTGAGACGTGCAAATGCACCTCAAGTGGGATTTTAAATTGCTGTACACTGTATAGAGGAGGGGTTTGTCACTTTTGCTACCCACCATAACTTCGTTAATGTCTGATTATTGGCACTCAAATATTGGACAGAAATTCGGAAGAATAAAACATTACATTATATTTTAATAAAAATATAAATGTATGTATATATATATATATATATATATATATATATATATATATATATATATAATATATGTAGAGGTATCAGTACCGTGTTAGCCGAGCTTTAATAATCAAAAATGAATAGACAATACCGTTCTGTGGCTAACTAAATGCTTTTATTTGTGCGAGCTTTCGAGATCTCGGAAGCTCGCACAAATAAAAGCATTTAGTTAGCCACAGAACAGTATTGTCTATTCATTTTTTATTTTATATATATATATATATATATATATATATATGTTAAAAAAAATAATATATATCAAATTGCTCTTCATATATCTTTCTATTACTGCGTTTGTTCAGTCCTGCCCTGTCTGCTATTGCAGAACTGTCAGAACATTCCTGAGCTAGGCAGTTATTGGTTGGCTGCCTGCGATTGTCCACTCTCCATCCTCCTCACAGCAATACCTGGTAAGTGATCTGAGATTCCAAGGACAGGGTGGAATGGGAGAAGCTTGCCCGGGAGTTGCGCTCTTAGCTGCTCTACTGACTTTGCTAGGTGCCCAAACACTGGGCAAGTCCTGGCTATGCTCAGGAGTTCAGTGAAATGCTGATGGATTTGGCTGTATCAGTATCTTGGTCAGTTAACTAACCTTCAACCATCCTGCACCACCCACAGTAATACAACATATTGCAGCATTTACCTCTCATTGGGACCTATTCAATTTGCTGTGAAGTGTTATTCCTCATTCGAGAGAAGAGTTCCTCTTCATTCATTTACATTGATCTGCATCCTTCTCCAGCTTATGCAAGACATTTTCTCATAAGGATCGTTGTCTTCGGGATACTACTAACCCTGACAGGCCGGTGGTTGGGTCACTAGCATTAAGGTCTACCGGAAATCATCCATGAATGTAGTTCAGCAAATTTTACTTAAGTAAAAAACTGCTCTAAAACCAACAGAGCCACAAAGAAAAAAACTGTTTTTTTTGTTGGAATCTGAGACATAAGATTCAGCGATGTTGTGGTTCTTTGAACATTTTGTTGTAGCCACAAATTATTTTTTGGATCTTTGCTTTTCATACATTCAAAACCAATGGACATAACATGTAATATGAAAAAACAACAACGATGTTTGTTCATACAATACATCTTCAGAGACGATGGCTTTTATTTGGTAATACCTAACTCTGTATCTCAACCCCCAGATTCTACTAAATAAAAGCATAAATAAAATAAAAATAAGATTATTGTTGGACTGCTTTTTACATCTTCTTGAATGTATCCAAGACATACACGTTGATATTACTATTCAGATAATATGCATTAAATATTCACAAAGCTGGGGATTTACATTTTATTTATACGGCACTATAATAACTTGATGAGCTGGAGCAGAATTTATAGGCTTAGATTGAATCTACTTTGATCCTAGGAACCTAAGAAGTCCATCTTTCCCTGTTTGTCTCAAGAGAGCATCACTAGGAAACACAGCACACAGAGACTGACTTATGTGCTTCCTTCCCATGCTCATAAAGCAATAGTTGACGTTTCAATTCCTCATATATATTACGCCAGTAAAAAATACCTTGAAAATGATTTCACTTTATGAGCCACTGGCCGGTTAATAAAAGCCACAGTATTTATAAGAGATATTCCGAAGATACTGGCCCAGACATCAGGCAGAGAACTCCTTGCCCTTCTGTCAGCAGCTGAGTTGTGATGTTATTACTGAGTGGAATGGCAGGTCTTTGGCAGCTTAGATACCATTTTGTGGAGAGCAAATCATTGTCCATTGTTCATTAGTCAGACCATTTCAATGAAGCATCACCCCGGTTTACTTCATAAATAAGCAGAACCTCACTTTTCATTTTTCACTTCATACATTCTCCATAGGGAAATCTACTTCCAATGAATATTAACATTGGGATACCACTGTCCCTCTCTGGTAGCTGGTTCCTACCGCCTGCCTCTGTGCCATGCCATCCTCTTCAATCCTCCAGTGGTCCCCACTCTCCATAGCGGCAGCAGAAGTGCAGGTGGGAGTGAGGGGGGGAGGCAGGGGTGGCAAGCTTGGCCTTTGTTGGCCATTTGTTGCTCAGAGAGGGGAGAAATTGGTGCTCTTCTGTGAACTTACACTAGCGCGCCTGCGAAGTGGGGACTTTTGGCCCACTTCCCGGGCAAATCTTGGTCCCGGATTGGTCAAAGCAGCTCAGTCTTTGTTCAGTGGATTGGTTGGCTGGGCCCCATCCCCTGCCTTCTTATTGGCTAGTGGCTTAAACCCCACCCAATTTCCTCACCTTGGGCAATTTAATGTTTAGACAATCTGGTTCTCTCCCCAAATTTGATTGGACCAATCAACCTGCTTAAATAAAGGTTTGATTTGTCCAGATATGATCCGGCCGCTCTGATTGGGCAAAACCACATTTCATATTTTCTGTATGGGTGCGGGATATTTAAAAATGCCTGCACATACAGAAACCTTCAGACTTAATCTGGAGAACACAGCACCATCCAAATTGTTGTGTGTTAAAGCTGCAGTTCAAGCTGTCATCTTTAAAAAAAATTAAATAATAATTTAATATGTGCATCAATACAATCTACACACTGACAAGTGATTAGCTAAGTTGCTGATCGATCCATTCTCCTGTAATCATTTGCTGAAGATTCGGCGGGGGGATCACTAAATGCATCCTAGGTCCTCTTCTGCTGCACTGACAGTCAACGTTCTGTGAGGAAGATCATGTGACGAGGCAGGCACGAGATTCAATTGGTTCACTGCTAGAAAGGGCAGGGCTCAAAAAGGTGATGCTGTTTCAGAAGGGGAAGGGGGGTGTGTGACTTCGTAAATGGTTGCTATAGGAACAAAAATGCTTGTTACATTAGAATACATTAAAATGTCTTTAACATTTTTATTTTTTTAAGTGCTGCAAATACTGTATTTTCTCATAGTACAGAACTGATTTTTTTTTTTTTAAAACATCACGTAGGATATTGCTTTAACTGCAGCTTTAAACCTTGATGGGACCCATCTTGATGAACTACTCCGATTTATGAGCTACTCTTCCGCTCTCCATGGACTAACCGTCGTAAAGTCTACAGTACATGTAAGTGCGAGGTTGTTTGTTTGCTTCCTCTTTATTAACCCATTGATTGTATTGTATTCCTTTTTCTGTACTGTGCCCTCCCTATTAAACCTGTAGTTTAATAGCTTGCTTGCCTGGCTGATTGGATGTGGAACTGGGGCGCTCCCTAGAATATGTGGCTAAAAAATACTTAGACGCCTAAGAATTATTAAATATGGAACATGACGAAGCTTACTGCGAAACGCGTTGTTCCCTGCCGGAGCTCATTGAGAGAGGGACCCAGCCGACCGCAGGACATCCGGTGCAGATCCTCCCTTCCGGTTCCACTGCCGGACGCGTCAGTGAGAACACAAACGGAGGAAGAGGTCTTGCTGGATGACCACAAGGCTGATGCTGGGCAGCAAGAGTTGCCATTCGTGTGAGTGTGTTCATTGTTTTTCATGTTTCATGTTTTAAACTGTTATCAATAAAGACTTTTATAGCCACTAACTCAGACTTTGCCCATCCTTTGGTCTACGGGCGCCTGGGAGAGGAGCCACTCATACACCACACCCACTGGGGGTAGAATACCGAGACGTATCCACATCACCTGAGCAGGCTGACATCACCCACTGAGGGAACTGGCTCACATTAGGCCGTGTGAGTCTTTTGTCTATTGTCACTCCGCTTCAGGAGTCTGTACTTACCCACCTCATCCATCGTTGAGGGTGAAGTCTCACACAAGCCCGTGTGAGTCACTGAAACTAATTGCTTATGTTTCATTTGCTGTATATTTAGTGGCATTCACTTATACCCCTCCCCTCCCATCCTCCCCCCCCTTCCCCCCTCACACGTTGATGTATGCACTAATACTGTGTTTTATTTTATTTTATTTTTTCTCCATCATCATCTTGAGTTCCACGACTTTGCGCTGACCATCTTCCCACTCCAATTGCCTGGCTGATTGCAGACTGTGCTCTGTGATGAGCCACCAAGATAGATTAGAATATTTTGTATTAGTAACCCTTTGTGTGCCAGCTGTGTTTGAGGGAATCCTGTGTCTTCAGCATTTGCATAGGTCTCAGTGGCTCCAGGAATTACACACTAGTCTTTGAAGTGGGACTGCCTCCATGTGTGAGTCTGGGATTACCAGGAAGAGTGGATGGATTCCCCCTCATAGTCCAATTTGATGCAATGTTAGCTCCTAGTGAGCTTATACCGTACTGTGATTCCTTTTTTGGGCATACATTACCTGCTAACCAGCGTAGAATGCCCTTGCATTCCGCTATGCTGGCCGGCTGAGACATTGTAAAGACTCATTGTAATGGGCGGGGGTGTAGGGCTACTCCCCATCCCGTGATAACACCAAATATCTGAGGGCTACTTTATACAGATGGGGCAAAGTCCTTATCTTCATGTTTGTGTAAATAGTCTAGCAGGGGATGCGCTGAATGATGTGCTTGACCTTTCGTTGTTAAGTATATTGCATAAACGGAGAACTCCAGTCAAAACGGCAGTGTAGCAACACCATATATTCACAACACAGAAGTTAGCAGCTGACAAGCTTGACATTTGCATTATAGCACAAGCAGCGAACGTCTCACAGCCCTTCACGGGGATATTGTAACATTTATCTTCTTAATTTGTTTTCGCTATCACTTGTAAAGCCATCAGCCTGTTTGTTATTTCACAGTTTCAGCTACAATGCTAAGTATAGTCCATTAGAACACATGGAGAAAGTTTCAACTGTGTTCAGTCACACTAGAGCAGGGAAGACAAATGTAGCAGAAGGAACTATTCTCTATCTCCCTTTCAGCTTTCTTTCATGTGTATTTTTACCTCATGTCTGTCTGTCTGTATATCCACTGGTTTATGATGAACGCAATAATAACTAAAGTAACTTTGTCATTAGAAGCCCTTTTTAATGATTAAAGCAAAAAAAGATGTGAAAAAATATACTGTATGTTTTTTTTTAATAAATAAGTTCTATAGTATTACTGTAGTGACTGTTTTTTTCCCCTCAACCCTTAATGCCATTTTGCATCCTTTGATTTCTATTGCAGGCTTTAGCACACCTCCCCAAGCAGTGCAAGATCTGTGCAACAGTTTCGGTTTGTGATAATTTGTTGCCAATGTTCCCAGCAGTTTGAACTGTAACAATAGTCCATGTTACCTTAGTAATATTCGGATACATTGTAGCCGCTGCGTTACACTGACTGAAGGATTGATTGGAACTGAATGATTGCCAGTTAATTAGGCCCACAATGAGGATGTTAACAGAGTTATAACAGGAGCACCAAACGATTGCCATCTTACAGTAGGTAAGAATGTAGGATTATACATTGTCACATGCTTTACATATACAAATAAGAACAAAAGAAAGAAAAGAAGAGGGGGGGGTGTAGCATTGCTGCTGTAAGGTTGTGCTGTACTGTATGAATGTAATTGCATTAGCACACCAGAAAATATATCTACTTCTGTATATTGTGGGTGCTGACAGGAGGAAGAGGATCCCAGGTCTACGAAGGGATTACAAAATGCCTGTATCTCTGTACCAATATATTGCACATGCATTTTAACCTTCAGCCTGACTAAGCATTTTGTAAGCATCTTACGCTCTCCTGCAGCGGAGATGAAATCTTATAACGCGTCTGATTGTGACACACTCAACATCTGTGTTTCCCCGGTGGTGCAACGGAATAGAGATCTGGGAATGAGCTCTTCCACTCTGCAGCCTCTATTTGTTTTGACATTTCCCAGCTCTGTCCACCTCAGTCTGATAGTTTAAGGCAGAATATGAATGGAGCAGAGACTGACAGCCCATATGTAACATATACTGTATAAGAAGGACATGCAATCAAAAGTTAGTGATAATAGCACTAAATCTTAAAAACTACTTAGTGTTTGCCAATATACAGTGATATGTGACACAAAATAAAACCCATAAATATGGACCAGGCTGCCAAAAGAATACTGACTAATACTAGCCAGATACAGTACATAAAACAAATAAACCCGGCGCCTAAAGCAATACTCAATAAGTAACAGTGATACTCTGACCATATATAATATCCAGTTAGATGGTCCAGTGATCTTCAATGAAGCCACACGTACAGTCTCATAGCATGTAAAAGAGAAAGAGAGATATCATAGCATACAGTTAGGTCCGGAAATTATTGGACACTGACACAATTTTCATAATTTTGGCTCTGTACGCCACCACAATGGATTTGAAATGAGACAACTGATATGCAATAGAAGTGCAGACTTTCAGCTTTAATTCAAGGGGTTGAACAAAAATATTGTATGAAACATTTAGGAATTGCAAACATTTTCATACACCGTCCCCTTATTTCAGGGGCTCAAATGTAATTGGACAAATTAACACAATCATAAATAAAATGTTCGTTTTTAATACTTTGTCGAGAATCCTTTGCAGGCAATGACTGCTTGAAGTCTAGAACGCATGGACATCACCAAACGCTGGGTATCCTCCTTTGTGATGCTTTGCCAGGCCTTTACAGCAGCTGTCTTCAGTTGCTGTTTGTTCGTAGGCCTTTCTGCCTTAAGTTTTGTCTTCAGCAAGTGAAATGCATGCTCGATCGGGTTGAGATCAGGTGATTGACTCGCCCATTGCAGAATATTCCACTTCTTTGACTTAAAAAAAACTCCTGGGTTGCTTTCGCAGTATGTTTTGGGTCATTGTCCATCTGTAAATGGAAGCGCCATCCAATCAACTTCGCTGAATTTGGCTGAATCTGAGGAGACAATATATCCCTTTACACTTCAGAATTCATCCGGCTGCTTCTGTCTTCTGTCACATCATCAATAAACACTAGTGACCCACTGCCATTGTAAGCCATGCATGCCCATGCCATCACACTGTCTCCACTGTGTTTTACAGATGTTGTGGTATGCTTCGGATCATGAGCCGTTCCAAGCCTTCTCCATACTTTTTTCTTCCAATCATTCTCGTACAGATTGATCTTAGTTTCATCTGTTCAAAGAATGCTGTTCCAGAACTGGGCTGGCTTTTTTTAGATATTGTTTGGCAAAGTCTAATCTGGCCTTTCTATTCTTGAGGCTTATGAATGGTTTGCACCTTGTGGTGAACCCTCTGTATTTGCTCTCGGGAAGTCTTCTCTTTATGGTAGACTTGGATAATGATATGTATTTATTTATAAAATATTTTACCAGGAAGTAATACATTGAGAATTACCTCTCGTTTTCAAGTATGTCCTGGGCACAGAGTAAAACAAATAATACATGGTTACAAGTACAGTTACATAAATGAACAGGGTATACATTATATACAAGACATTGCGTGCACAGTTAAAGAAAATATATATTATGAGCGTATGAAACAGTTACAGACCAGGTTAAAATGTGAGACAGTCTTAGATTTGAAAGAACTTAAACTGGTGGTGGATGTGGTACGTCCTGTAGAGTGTTCTTCACTCTTCACTTGGCTGGATGTTGTGAAGGGGTTTTTCTTTACCATGGAAAGGATCCTATGATCATCCACCACTGTTGTCTTCCGTGGACGTCCAGGCCTTTTTGTGTTGCAGAGCTCACCATTGCGTTCTTTTTTTTTCTCAGAATGTACCACAATGTTGATTTGGCCACTCATAATGTTCCTGCTATCTCTCTGATGGATTTTCTTTTTTTTTGCAGCTTAAGGATGCCCTGTTTCACTTACATTGAGAGCTTCTTTGACCGCATGTTGTTGATTCACAGCAACAGCTTCCAAATGCGAATGCCACACCTGGAATCAACTCCAGACCTTTTACCTGCTTATTTGATGATGAAATAATGAAGGAATAGCCCACACATGTCCACAAATCAGCTTTTGAGTCAATTGTCCAATTACTTTTGGTCCCTTGAAAAAGAGGGGGCTACATATTAAAGAGATGTAATTCCTAAACCCTTCCTCCAATTTGGATGTGAATACCCTCACATTAAAGCTGATAGACTGCACTTTAAGCCCATATTCATTATTTAACTGTAACTTGAATTTATTTTGGTACACAGCCAAAATAACAAAACTTGTATCAGTGTCCAATTATTTCCGGACCTAACTTATATCTATAGGCAAAAAACATAACCAACACGAACAAACTAACATACTAAACGCTAACAACACATATGGACAACACCTAGCGGTAAGCTAGAAAATTATTTATTAAAATATATATAAAATATGACCAATTGGCTAGTGAACAGGACAGCTGGTCATCTAATTTTAGAAAAATTGAAATCCTACTTACAGAAAGCAGGATTTTAGCAAGCATGAAGGATAGCCTCTATCCAAATAGCAGCAAAGGAACACTCTGCCAGAATATTTGCTTGACGCTGTGTTGATACATGCAATCGAGTTACTCTCACGTCGCTGTCTCTGTGCTCTCCTCACTCCCTTTAGCGGCTGCGCGCTCTCGCGCGCACACGTGTATGGGACGCGGAAATTGCTACAGCTGTAATTGCTTATTGGGACTTCTCAATGCTGTGCTTGGTACAGTTGCTTAGAGGGGTGAGGAGGAGCAGGACAGCATGCATAGATACCACAGCCACAATATACCCCCTGAATTATATCCTCCTATTGGAAATTGAAACATACTAGATTTTCCAGCAGTTTTTGTAGCCATCACTTGAATAGATGATTACTCTCCTGATAGCCTGTGAGAATTTCCATTACAGGGGAAATGATGAAACCTGAGCGCTGTGTTTACAGATCGGAGAATCTTACTGAGAAACATACTGATTTCACCAGCCCTCCATTCATTTCCAATCTCACCTTTTACTTTTTATGCATAGACATTGCAGTACAAGACCATTCAGGGTCACCTAGCTATCAGGTTTGGGTTTTTAAATACTCATGTGGTGGTTTTTCACGTCTCACGTACAAAAACACTCATTTAGACTTTTACAACAACCAGCAACAAATCCGTTTTATTTAAAAAATATTTTTTACCTCTTATAAAAATATAACGTGTGAGCATATTAACGTGTCTCAGACAGGCCTGCAGCCATACCTTTCCTCATTATCTCTTAGCCTACAATGCTTCCACTGCAGCCAGGGATGGTGGGAAATGACATGTAAATGAGCTCAGTGTGTCACCTTTTTGATTCAAATCCACTTTAACATGGAACCTTTAAGTTTATGCCTGCCGCATTACACAGTACAGCTTGGGCTTAAGCAGTACATAATCAGTAAACCTACGCACAGACAGCTGTTTCAACCTTTTAGGTCTCATCGGTGTAAGGATGGTTATACTGGCTTTACAATATGAAGCGGGGATAGGTTTCAACCACACATACTGTAAGTTATGGTGGGTGAAAAAATAGTAACAAAAATCCTCCACCGTATAACATACAGCAAATAAAAATATAATGTGTGAGCACGTCCACACATCTCAGGCAGGTCTGCATACCTGCCCTTCCCCATTCATTCTTAGCACACAGCTTTGTTTTCTTAAATGACAAACTGGCAAAGAAAAGGGCTGCGGAAACATCTGATCATCAACAGTCATTACAGATTCTCCAAGATATTCTGTGTAGTTTTTTCCTCTGTAAGATCTCTCTTTGTCTCCATATTTATATATCCCCTCCCTTTGCTAAGCAACAATTTCACTGTTTTTTTTTTTTTTTCCAAAAGTTTTTTATTAGGCATTGCTTAAAATACATTGTATACAAAGTAGACATCATATTGCCTAATACAGGTTTTTGTTTTAATGACAGTAAGAGGGAAAGACTCAACGCGCCCCCGACCTTCAAACGTGGGTCGGCAGGGTTGGCGTGAGGATGGAAACAGAGAGTGGAGGTGGGGGGGGGGGGAGAGGGGGGGAGGCAGGGAAGAAGAGATGGAGGGGGGGGGAGTGGGGGAGGGGGATGGGAAGGCCCTTCCTCCTCAGTCCTTTGCACGTTATTCCGCCGCTACTACTGTCTTCTGTTGTGGGAGATGGCCATCGTTAATCTGTCATACGGGACGGCCACGGTTCCCATATGTTGTAAAAGGGTTCCGTTTTCCTTTTTAGGAAGGCCGAGAGCTTTTCCATTAACATAACTTCCTGTATTCTTTTTTTAACAGTTTGCCTAGGGGGGGGGAGACACCTTCTTCCATGAGGCCGCCACCGCACATCTAGCCGCCGTGAGAATGAAGGAGATCAATTTACTTGTTGGGCGGTCAATGTTCTCGATTGGCCTGGCCAACAAATAGGTCAGCGGATCAATGGGTATTGTGAGGTCTGTGACCTCTGTGATTAAAGTCTGTATGGTTTCCCAGTATTTCTGAATTTCTGGACATGACCACCATATGTGGGCCATGTCACCCTTATGTCCGCAGCCTCTCCAGCATAGGTCAGAAGCCAGAGGGTAGATTTGATTTAGTCTAACTGGGGTAAGATACCAGCGAAACAGTATTTTATATATGTTTTCTTTGATTGTGGTACATATGGAAGTTCCTGAGGCTGCGTCCCAAATACTTTCCCAGTCCTCTCGGTCTATAACTGTGACTAATTCTGCTGACCAATGGAGCATGTAGTCATGAACCGGAGCATCTGTTGCTCGTTCTAAGTATATTTGTGTTATGAGACCTTTTTGGTGCGCTGTCTCCTTACATAGTCTTTCAAAGTTCGTGAGAGGGGGAAATTCCAACGTTGGTGATATCGATTGGGCGTAGTGCCGAATTTGGAGATATTTGAAGACGTTCAATCCTCTTAGTTCGTATTTGTTTTGTAGCCTTTGGTAGCTCAGGAACTCCCCAAAGCTCAGGAAGTCAGCAATCGCCCTTATCTTTTTGGTTGTAAATTGATCGAATTGTCTGGGCTCACAACCTGGTGGGAATTTGGGGTTTTGGGTAATTGGTTTAAGTTGAGATTTGGTGGTTGTGAGTTTGAATTTTAATTTGCATTTCGTCCATGTCTCCCATGTATGCCTCATTGGTCCTAATTGGAATTTATTTTTCTGCAAGTCTTCCCTACTCAGGGACCAAAGGCATGTTGGCAGAGAAGGCGTGCCGGCGTATTGCATTTCTATATCTAGCCAGCAATATTGGCCGGGTTCCGCGTTCCATACTACTACCTGCCTTAATTGGGCGGCCTGGTAGTACCGCGTAATGTCGGGGACCCCCAAGCTCCCTCTCCCCCTCGAAGCAAGCAAAACTGTTCTCGGGACTCTTGGTTTTTTCCTCTGCCAGATGAAGTGGAGAATTTGTTTCTGGATATTTTTCAATTCTGTGCCAGGGATGTGGATCGGGAGTGTCTGGAAGTAATATAGTAATCTGGGGAGTATATTCATTTTCACCGAGATCAACCTCCCGATCCAAGAGATTTGGTATGTTCCCCATTTATCTAGGTCTAATTTGATTTTCCGCAAGAGGGCTGGATAGTTGTGTTGGTATAGAGAATGGTAGTTCCCCGATATCTTTACTCCCAGATATTTGATATAGGAGGAGCACCATCGGTAATTGAAATTTAGTTTAAGGAGTTTCATCTCTGGCTCTGGCAGGTTGAGATTTAGCGCTTCGGATTTATCGTTATTAATTTTATAACCTGATATCGCTCCGAAGTCTAAAAGCTCTTTTTGTAGGTTTGGGAGGGAAATCTGGGGTCTTGAGAGCGTTAGTATTATATCATCCGCAAACAGGGAAATTTTGTAATGAATACGCCCAATTTCTATCCCTTGGATATCTACGTTATTTCGAATCGTAGCCGCAAGTGGTTCTATAGTCAGTGCGAAGAGAAGAGGGGACAAGGGGCACCCCTGTCTCGTGCCGTTTTGAATGCCAAAGCTCTGGGCATTGCCTCCTGGTAATTTGACCGTCGCGGATGGATCTTGGTAAAGTCTGCGGACCCCTTCTAGATATGCGTCTCGAAAGCCAAATTTGCGCATAGTATGGTCTAAAAATAGCCAGTCGATCCTATCGAACGCCTTCTCTGCGTCTAGGCTGAGTAGTATTGCTTTGGTTCCTGTGAGGTGGACATGCTCAATAATATTAATTATTTTACGTGTGTTATCCGAGGCCTGTCGACCTGTCACGAATCCAACTTGGTCAATGTTGATTAGCCTCGGTAGGATGGGGTACTGTATAGTTTGAGGTCGTTATTGAGAAGGGAGATTGGACGGTAGCTTCCACATAGCATCGGGTCTCTGCCTTCCTTATGGATTATGGCTAGGTTGGCTAGGGACATGGAAGTGGGGATCGGATTTCCTTCTATAAAATGATTGAACATTTTTAGTAGATGCGTGGATAGTATGGGCAAGAATCTCTTATAGTAGACATTAGTGAAGCCATCGGGGCCAGGTGACTTGGAGATCTTTAATACTTTTACCGCTTCTTCCAATTCTTCTTTCGTGATCTCCGCGTTGAGGACCTCATTTTCCTCTTCAGTCAGGGTGGGGAGTTGACATTTATCTAGGTAATTTTTGATCGCTACTGAAGCTTTTGTTTCTAACCGACCAGTTTTGGGTCGTAAATTATAAAGTTCTGTATAATATTTTGTGAACTCCGCCGCTATTTTTTTGTCACTATATTGTGTTTCGCCAGACCCATCCTTAATCGCTGTGATTTGGGACCTTTTTTGGATGCCTCGTAGTCTGCTGGCCAAAAGCTTGTCCACCTTGTTACCCGTATCATAATAATGCTGATTAGTCCATTTTAGGGCTTTTTCCATTTTCTCCATTTGGGTCTCTTTGAGCTTTTTTCTGGCTATTATTAAGGCTTTATAGGTTTTTTTTGCAGGATTAACTTTATGGGATTGCTCTAGTTTTAAGATGCTATCAGTGAGGTCTAGGATCAATTTTTGTTTCACTTTTTTCCTATGGGAGGCAATAGAGATAAATTTGCCTCTAATTGCCGCCTTATGGGCTTCCCATAGGATCGCTGGAGATGACACCGACCCAGAGTTAAAGAAGAAATAGTCCTTGAGAGAGGCTCTGATCTCTCTCTCTCTCTCGGGGTGGTTCAATAGGGAGTCATTCAATCTCCAGGAGAATGAAATCGTCTTTTCGAATGGTGTGGAAAGGGTCAAGGTGATTGGGGCATGGTCTGACCACGTGATGGGGCCGATGTCTGATTTCGTGGTTGCCTCTAGGATGTTTTTGGTCAGCAGAAAATAATCAATGCGCGAATAGGTCTGGTTAGATGCCGAGTAAAAGGTATAGTCTCTCTGGCCCTGATGCTGTGATCTCCATACGTCCACTACTGAGAACTCATCCATTAGATCCCTGAACCTTTTCCCCCGTGATTTGGGAGTGGGTTGTACGGGGTTGACCCAATGCGGTTGATCTGTCCTCGGTGGGATTAAAGACCATGTTTAGGTCTCCTCCCACTATCATCGATGACAGATATCCCGGGTCTATGCCCTCAAGCACTGTTTTCAGAAATTCTGTTTGATTTTCGTTTGGGGCATATACATTGATTAGAGCGATTGCAGAGCCCGCTAAGGAGCCATATACCACGAGAAATCTACCCTCCGGATCAGTGGTCGTTTTGGCGTGATTGAATGGAGTTCCTTGCCTGATTAGTACCCACTCCTCGCTTTTTACTACTAAATGATGTGAAAAAGCATGTTGGAAACAATTTTTTGAATAAATTTGGGGGGTCCTGTGATGTGACATTTTCGGTGCCTTGTTTTGGTTCGCCTGCACATTAGTCAAGCAAATCTTCACTTCAGAAGGTCGTATATACAGTAAACACTTATACATTATGTAGACAGTCCATTACTTTGACAATCCATTTATACAGTTATACCATAGTAGACTTCGTTTTGGGTGTGTATGGGGGGGGGGGTGAAATGGCAGGGGGAGGACGGGAGGGAGGGAAGGGTGACTGCGGGGGGAGAGGAGGGGGGGGGAATGGCGGTGGGGGGGGGAATGGCGGTGAGGGGGGGAAAAAGGGTGACATTTCGGCGCCTTGCTTTGGCTCGCCTGCACAGTAGTCATACAAGTCTTCACTTCAAGAGGTCGTTTGCACATAAAACGCTTGTACCATAGGTAGACAATCAATTACTTTGATAATCCATTTATACAATTATATCTTAGTAGATTTTGTTTTGGGTGCGTGTGGGGGGGGGGTCTTTGTGATGGGGTCATGTTCACTGTGGTGTCCGGGGGGGAAGGAGGAGTAGGGGGGGGAGGGGAGGTGGGGGGAGGGGGTGATCTGGGACGATTTGGGAAAGGATCGTGGTGGGGTTACTCTGCGCCTGTGGACGTGCCCGTTTAAGTCTGATTGGCTTGTTCAGCGCAAGCCGTGCAGCGCCCTCTCGGGGTCATGAGATCAACTCTGGGCGTTGTTCCGCCCCTTACCCCTCACTGGGATGTCGCAAGGGGCGTGGCATCCTGGGACTCCGGGGCAGCAGGTAAGGTGATCTTTGTCTTGGGTGGCTCTGAGAGGGGGGGGTGCAGACTTTCAGCTTTAATTCAAGGGGTTGAACAAAAATATTGTATGAAACATTTAGGAATTGCAACCATTTTCATACACCGTCCCCTTATTTCAGGGGCTCAAATGTAATTGGACAAATTAACACAATCATAAATAAAATGTTCGTTTTTAATACTTTGTCAAGAATCCTTTGCAGGCAATGACTGCTTGAAGTCTGGAACGCATGGACATCACCAAACGCTGGGTATCCTCCTTTGTGATGCTTTGCCAGGCCTTTACAGCAGCTGTCTTCAGTTGCTGTTTGTTCGTAGGCCTTTCTGCCTTAAGTTTTGTCTTCAGCAAGTGAAATGCATGCTCGATCGGGTTGAGATCAGGTGATTGACTCGCCCATTGCAGAATATTTCACTTCTTTGACTTAAAAAAAACTCCTGGGTTGCTTTCGCAGTATGTTTTGGGTCATTGTCCATCTGTAAATGGAAGCGCCATCCAATCAACTTCGCTGAATTTGGCTGAATCTGAGGAGACAATATATCCCTATACACTTCAGAATTCATCCGGCTGCTTCTGTCTTCTGTCACATCATCAATAAACACTAGTGACCCACGGCCATTGTAAGCCATGCATGCCCATGCCATCACACTGTCTCCACTGTGTTTTACAGATGTTGTGGTATGCTTCGGATCATGAGCCGTTCCAAGCCTTCTCCATACTTTTTTCTTCCAATCATTCTCGTACAGGTTGATCTTAGTTTCATCTGTTCAAAGAATGCTGTTCCAGAACTGGGCTGGCTTATTTTAGATATTGTTTGGCAAAGTCTAATCTGGCCTTTCTATTCTTGAGGCTTATGAATGGTTTGCACCTTGTGGTGAACCCTCTGTATTTGCTCTCGGGAAGTCTTCTCTTTATGGTAGACTTGGATAATGATATTTATTTATTTATAAAATATTTTACCAGGAAGTAATACATTGAGAGTTACCTCTCGTTTTCAAGTATGTCCTGGGCACAGAGTAAAGCAAATAATACATGGTTACAAGTACAGTTACATAAATGAACAGGGTATACATTATATACAAGACATTGCGTGCACAGTTAAAGAAAATATATATTATGAGCGTATGAAACAGTTAAAGACTAGGTTAAAATGTGAGATAGGCTTAGATTTGAAAGAACTTAAACTGGTGGTGGATGTGGTACGTCCTGTAGAGTGTTCTTCACTCTTCACTTGGCTGTATCTTGTGAAGGGTTTTTTTTTTTACCATGGAAAGGATCCTATGATCATCCACCACTGTTGTCTTCCGTGGACGTCCAGGCCTTTTTGTGTTGCAGAGCTCACCATTGCGTTCTTTTTTTTTCTCAGAATGTACCACACTGTTGATTTGGCCACTCATAATGTTCCTGCTATCTCTCTGATGGATTTTCTTTTTTTTTGCAGCTTAAGGATGCCCTGTATCACTTACATTGAGAGCTTCTTTGACCGCATGTTGTTGGTTCACAGCAACAGCTTCCAAATGCGAATGCCACACCTGGAATCAACTCCAGACCTTTTACCTGCTTATTTGATGATGAAATAATGAAGGAATAGCCCACACCTGTCCACAAATCAGCTTTTGAGTCAATTGTCCAATTACTTTTGGTCCCTTGAAAAAGAGGGGGCTACATATTAAAGAGATGTAATTCCTAAACCCTTCCTCCAATTTGAATGTGAATACCCTCACATTAAAGCGGATAGACTGCACTTTAAGCCCATATTCATTATTTAACTGTAACTTGAATTTATTTTGGTACACAGCCGAAATAACAAAACTTGTATCAGTGTCCAATTATTTCCGGACCTAACTGTATATCTGTTAGGTACTATAGGCAAAAAACATAACCAACACGAACAAACTAACATAATAAACGCTAACAACACATATGGACAACACCTAGTGGTAAGTTAGAAAATTATTTATTAAAATATATATAAAATATGACCAATTGGCTAGTGAACAGGACAGCTGGTCATCTAATTTTAGAAAAATTGAAATCCTACTTACAGAAAGCAGGATTTTAGTAAGCATGAAGGATAGCCTCTATCCAAATAGCAGCAAAGGAACACTCTGCCAGAATATTTGCTTGACGCTGTGTTGATACATGCAATCGAGTTACTCTCACATCGCTGTCTCTGTGCTCTCCTCACTCCCTTTAGCGGCTGCGCGCTCTCGCGCGCACACGTGTATGGGACGCGGAAATTGCTACTGCTGTAATTGCTTATTGGGGCTTCTCAATGCTGTGCTTGGTACAGTTGCTTAGAGGGGTGAGGAGGAGCAGGATAGCATGCATAGATACCACAGCCACAATATACCCCTTGAATTATATCCTCCTATTGGAAATTGAAACATACTAGATTTTCCAGCAGTTTTTGTAGCCATCACTTGAATAGATGATTACTCTCCTGATAGCCTGTGAGAATTTCCATTACAGGGGAAATGATGAAACCTGAGCGCTGTGTTTACAGATCGGAGAATCTTACTGAGAAACATACTGATTTCACCAGCCCTCCATTCATTTCCATGTGTTAGGAGGGGGAGGGGTGTGGGGGGAGGGGGAGGGGTGTGAGGGGGGGTGGGGGGGGGTGGGGGAGAGTAGGTGGTATCGGGGTGGGGTGACGGGGGGGTGTTGTAGCATCTAGCTTTGGGTCACATACACATTAGATAAACAGAAATTCACATTGGTAATACGCATTCGTGATACATGTAGACAATGATACCGGGGTGGTCCCAGCTTAAGTAGCGTTTGGGTTTAAGACACTTATACATTAGATATACCTTTGTTCACAGTGATAGTTCATATACACCGGGGTGGGCTCAGTTTCGGTTGCGTGTGGGGGGACGGGGGGAACCTTTATGATGGGGCTCGCAGTATCCGGGGGGGAGGGAGAAAGGAGAGTGCGTGTTTATTATTCTGTCTGGGGGGGGGGCGGACTGGGGAAGGGGAGGGAGGGGGGATTAGAGAGCGGTTGGGGATGGGTCTGTGGGAAGATTATTGCGGATCCATGGTTGTGTTCTAATGTGTGTGGGCCAACTACGGTCTGTACACCGCTGCTTGGAACAGTGTGGACGTCACAGGTCAGTGCTCTGCTTGTCCCCACGTCCCAAGGTGTTTCGGGTGTTGTGGCATCCGGCGTGACTAGATTGGCAGGTGAGTTGATCTGTGTGTGTTTGTGGTTAAGCGGGGCCTAGTTTAGGAGGGGGGGGGGACGAAGGGTTAGCGAGAGGTAGGGATGCGGGAGGGGGGGGAGAGAGTGAAGGGGGGACAGGGGGTTCTTTAATGGTAATCCGTGGTAGTTGATATTAGTTCCTAACGTAGTTCATAGTTGATTGTTTGAGGTTGGAGTTTTTGTGTAGATTGTAGTATGTAGGTTTACTCATTGTGCGCTTAGTTTAGCGTGTTGGGTGGAAGGGTGGGTGTGGGGGGGGAGGGAGGACTGAGGGGGGGATCGGGCGATGAGTGGAGGGGCCCTGGGGAAGGGGGGGGACCATGGGTGGGGAGGGTGGGGGGTAGTGGGGTGGGGAGGGGGGGAGGGGGGTAAAGGGGGGGGAAAGGAGGGAGGGGGGGGAGTTTGTCTGTTTTGTATTGTAATAGGTAACAAGGGGCTTTATAACGTAGCTATAACTTGGTTTGCAACAGGAATTTGAACTGCACATGTAGAAGGTTGGGGGGGGGTGTGGGGTGCGCGGCGCGGAAAATGTGTTTGACAGTCTCCACCGGGATAACAGCTTCTGTATCAGTCTGATTGAGGGGGGGGGGGGGGGAATGGAGCCAGCTTGCTCGCCCCGGTCCCAGATATAGTGTTTATCTGGGGGGGATAATCAAACCTGGTCTAGGCGGTGTCCACGGGTAGGTCGAGGAGTTCCCAGCGGGGCTTGACCGGTAAGGCTACCGGGTGGATCGGGTTTCCCCTCTCCCGCCTCCGCGCTTCTCGACTCGCCTGTGCTGTTTGTAGAGGTGCATATGTTGGCTCCCCCAAGCCGAACCCCGGGGTGCTGGGGTCTCTCCGGTCAACTGGGTAAGAAAACGACAACAAACGGGACTGTGTAGACATGCCAGCTTAATCCATGGCCTCTAAAAGGGAGGCAAGGGATCCGAGTCTCAGGGCTGCTCCTCTGGGCGATCAGGGCTGTACCTCTGAGCGATCAGGTCTGCTGCTCCTGCTGGCCGGCCAATCTCTCTGATGCTCTTGTGGGTCTCCGCTCCTGGCTTGCTTCCCGTGGCTCCCTCCGCGTGTTGTTCCGTGCATGTGGCAGCGTCAGGCCTAGTTCGCGGGCGAATCCCTGCATCTCCTCTGGTAGTCTGATGGACCTCTGCTTCCCGCCTCTGCTGACAACGAGTCGGAACGGGAATCCCCACCGGTAAGGTATGTTGTTGTCCCGCAGTAGTTGGGTGAGTGGCTTGAGTTCTCGGCGGCGCTCGATCGTGATCTTAGCAAGATCACTGAATATCTGCACAGGCTCGTTTTGGAAAGTTAGGTTGTTCGCCTCTCTGCTCGCCGCCATCACTTTCTCCTTCGTGGAGTAACTATGAAGGCGTACTATGATGTCCCGCCTTCGTTTCGGGTCATTCGAGCGGGGACCTAGTGCGCGGTGCGCTCGATCTATTTCTAGATCTCTTTTATCCAGGTCCTTGCACAGGGTGTTGAAGAGGTCGATTAAATAAGGTTTTATTAACTCAGGGAGAACCGTTTCCGGGACATTCCTAATCCTGAGGTTCTGTCTCCGGTCCCGGTTCTCCTGGTCTTCTATACTGTCCTTCAGGAGTCTGACTTCTTCACCCAGGCGCATGATCTCATCGTCTGCTGCCGCCGCTTGCGCTTGCAGGGATTCTTCTAGCTTGCTCTCGAGATCGTCAGCTCTCTGTGTGAGGTTGCCCATCTCTTCACGTAGGCCTGTCACCATTTCCCTGAGGTCTTGCTTGAGGGTCTTGTGCAACTTGTCATGCATATTGGAGAGGAGTTCCTCGAGGTAGGTGCGCGTAATTTCCCTTTCTAGGGCTGGCTCCTCGGCCTGCGTGCTTCCCTCTCGTTGCGGGGATGTGGCCGCGTGGTGATCGGCGCCATCTTGGGGTCCCTGCATGCTCGCCGGGCCGCGTTTTTGCTGTGGCTGGAAATACTTTGGGACGCCTTTAGAAGTTGGCGTTTTTGCCTTCTGGGGCATGCTGTGGGGTTCAGACGCCTTTTGGGGCTATTTGCAGTCAGTTTCGAGGGGGGGAAACGTCTTTTCTGGTCGTTTTATAAGTGAGGGTTCTCAGAGCTCCCTGACTAACCCACCATCTTGGATGATGTCACCGGAAGTCTCTCAACAATTTCACTGTTAAGATATGGGTCATCGATTTTAATAGCAGTTTAAACAGGGAGATTTCTACAGTAGCAGAAAAGTGTGGAATAAAGTTTTGGCTCAAATGCTACAGACATTCCTGTTTTTTCAGACATCAGAATACCACACAGATGAAACAAAAAAGCTGTGTGTGCTGTGCACGCGCATATTAAGTGAAACTTCTTTGACTTTTGTCGCAGAAATTGACTTATAACGCGCGTGCTCGGCACACATGTGTCAGTCAGTGTATGTGTCAGTCAGTGAGTATGTATGTGCGTGTGTGTCACTCAATGTGTGTATGTGTGTCAGTCAGTGAGTATGTATGTGCGTGTGTGTCAGTCAGTGTGTGCATGTGTGTCAGTCAGTGTGTGCATGTGTGTCAGTCAGTGTGTGCATGTGTGTCAGTCAGTGTGTGCATGTGTGTCAGTCAGTGTGTGTGCGCGTGTGTCAGTCAGCGTGTGTGTGCGCGTGTGTCAGTCAGTGTGTGTGTGTGCGCGTGTCAGTCAGTGTGTGTGTGTGCGTGTCAGTCAGTGTGTGTGTGTGTGCACGTGTGTCAGTCAGTGTGTGTGCGCGTGTGTCAGTCAGTGTGTGTGCGCGTGTGTCAGTCAGTGTGTGTGTGCGCGTGTGTCAGTCAGTCAGTAAGTGTGTGCGCGTGTGTCAGTCAGTGTGTGTGTGCGCGTGTGTCAGTCAGTGTGTGTGTGCGTGTTTCAGTCAGCGTGTGTCAGTCAGTGTGTGTGCGCGTGTGTCAGTCAGTGTGTGTGTGCGTGTTTCAGTCAGCGTGTGTCAGTCAGTGTGTGTGCGCGTGTGTCAGTCAGTGTCTGTGTGCGCGTGTGTGAGTCAGTGTGTGAGTGTGTGAGTGTGAGTCAGTGTGTGAGTGTGAGTCAGTGTGTGTGTGTGTCAGTCAGTGTGTGTGTCAGTCAGTGTGTGTGTCAGTCAGTGTGTGTCTCTCTCTCTCTGTGTTGTGTGAATGTCTCTCTGTGTTGTGCCCCCCACCCCTCCTCCTCCCCCCCTCCCACTACCCCAGGCGGAGCTGCGGACTCCCAGCCCCCCCCCCCCCCGCGACACGTGGTCCCGTTACCCCCCTCCTCCCGCCTCTCACTACCCCAGGCGGAGCTGCGGACACGGAGCTGCGGACTCCCAGCCCCCCCCCCGGCGACACGTGGTCCCGTTACCCCCCTCCTCCCGACTCCCCCCCTCCTCCCGACTCCCACTACCCCCCTCCTCCCGACTCCCACTACCCCAGGCTGATCTTCAGACACGGAGCTGCGGACTCCCAGCCCCCCCGGCGACACGTGGTCCCGTTACCCCCCTCCTCCCGTTACCAAAGCAGGAGTGACAGGGCAGGGGGTGGAGCCTCGGCCTCAGCTATCCCACCACGAAGCGGGCAGCACCACAGAGCCCGTGCCGGATGAGGGGAATTAAATACCCCTTAACACACCTTACGTGACAGCGAATCACCGGCTGCCAATTCGCTGTGGAGCGGGTGTGATGTCAGTGTTGGGGTCGGGCTGAGCCAGAACACAGCCCGGCCTCAACTGCCAGCACTGACGTCACATCCGTTTCATTTCTGTCTCCACAATTCTTTTTTGCCCCATCACGAATGAGGTGCCACTAAGGAAGTTTCACTTCAAAAATATATGAGCCAGCATAGTCACAGCAATACTTGCCAACAATGCTATCTTTATTACATGCACAGTTTACAAGGTATTTGCTGAATCTGTCTCAGAATAAGATTTCCAGCACAATATGGATCCTATTCCAGTTTGCCTTGTAATTTGCTTCAGTTTGCTCCATTTCCTGAAACAGGGATTTTTTATACCATCACAATACAAAAATGGAGAACCAATAAAGGCACTCTAAATCTCCCCAGAAAAAAAATATCATTAAATAGCAACAATTTAAATATTAAACTGATATATGAAGTAAGTTACATAGCAGTGGTATTCTTTGATGTAGCCATCAGACAAGATAGAAATAGTATAGTTACAGATTATTATAGTAAACCCACAGCTACCAACAATTTGCTGTTAGCTTTGAGTCATCATGTGCCAGTATTAATTCAGGGTATTCCAAAGGGGCAGTTCCTGCTAATGATATATCCTTTGAGAATAGATCCAGGGAGTTATCAGAGCAGTTTAATCAAAGAGGATATTTAAAAAAAAAGTATTGAGGAGGGTTATAATAAAGCTAAAAGTTATAAGAGGACAGATGTACTGTTCAAAGAATCTGTCAAAACAAGAGATGAAGAATTAAGATTCATAAGCGAATGTGGTACTCATGGAGTCATTGGAGCAAATTAAGAGAGATTTGGGGTAAATGTTGGAATATCCTCTTACAAGACCCACAATTTAAACAACATTTAGATACATATCCAAATATTACATCAAGAAGACCCTACAATCTAAAATATATTTTTTACTCCAAGTGATAAGGGTAAATCTAAAGTGTGGGTAAAACCAACCATGAAAGGGAATGTTCCATGTGGAAGCTGTAAAGCTTGAAAGTTTTATGTTAAAAACAAAATATTTAGTGATGCCAACAACTTAAGAGGTTAATTATAACATTCAATCTTTCATCAACTGCAGAAGTAAGGGAGTCAGTTACATGTTACAATATAACTGTCCTATAATCTATACAGGACCGACCAAAAGGGAATTAAGAAGAATTTTTGAACACTATAGAGATATTGTTAACAACAATGAAAAAAAAAGTATTGTAACAAGACATTTTAATGGGTATCATAATAATAATAATAATAATAATAATAATAATAATAATAATAATAATAATGTTGAATTATTGAAATGTATAGGGTTGGAAGTGTTTAATCCTGAATTTACAGGTGGGGATTGGGATAGAATCTCACTCCAACATGAGTCAAAGTGGATATCTAATTTAGATTCTATGGGCACTATTGGACTCAACGAGCAGATAACATTTTCCATGTTTCTCCAGAAAGTGTACTTCTTTCTATCTCCATTTGTGGTAATTATGTTTAATTAATATTGTTATGTCAAATATTTAGTGCTATTTTGCCATTACTTCTGGCTTTTGGAACTATACATTCCAAACACACAGGACCTAGAATTAACCCAGAAGAAGCCCTCAGTTTGAGGGTGTGAAACGCGTCTCGGTCATGTTGCAGGAGAGATGCTGGCCTGGCTGAACTACTCCTAAACCTACTTGAGGCTACAAAGATGATTCATACACAACTACCCTAATGGAGCAGTTGGAGTATCAGTTATATTCCAACTTGCCGTATTTACTTTTTCATCTTTCCACAACTTAATTCAAAGGCTGTTTGAGTGGAAGTGTCAGAACAATAATTATTAGTGATATTTGGCAGAAGCCATTATATTGGACCATTCTGCCAAGTACAACCTGCTGGGGTGAAAAATAATAAGCAAATAACAGAAAATTGACTAATATAGACAATCATCATTGTCTGGTCCATGACACTGGCATGAGAAGGAACTTTCAACAAGATTCTTGATGGAGAAGGACTTAGTAGTGCTGGTAGACTGCAGGCTTAGCAATAGTGCCCAATGTCAGGCAGTACTGTAGCAGCAAAGGCAAATAATATCTTATCTTGCATTAAACAGAGTATGAATGGAAGAGAAGAAAGCATAACTATGACACTGTATAAATCACTAGTAAAACCATAGCTTGAATATGGAGTACAGTTTTGGGCACCACTTCATAAAAAAAGACATTATGGAACTAGAAAAAGTACAGACAAGAGCCACTAAATTAATAAAGGGGGTGGAAAATCTGACATGAGAAAAGGCTAGCTACATTCGAAAAAAGAGGCATCTAAGAGGGATATGATAAGTATATACAAATATATTCAGGGTCAATACAAGGAGTTTCCAAATGAATTATTCATCGAGAGAGCAGTACAAAGGACTCGGGGCCATCCCTTAATGTTGGAGGAAAGATTTCCCCAGCAACACAGGAAAGGGTTCTTTACAGTAAGGGTAGTAAAAATGTGGAATTCATTACCTATGGAGACTGTGATTGCAGATACAATAGATATCTTAAAAAAAGGTTGGACATCTTTTTAGAAAGGAAAGGTACACAGGGAAATACCAAATAAGTAAACATGGGATGTTAATTCAGGGAGAAATCATATTGCCAATATTGAGGAAATTATTTTCCCCCTTACAGAACATCATTGGATAATGTGTCCCTGTTTTTTTTTTAGATCAATATATATATATACAAATATAGGATAAGTATCTGTTGTCAAAATGTAACATACTGTAGGTCTTTTTTTATGTCTTTTGTCAACCTAATCTACAATGTCACTACTGTATATCGCCATGTCACTCAAAGTGAAGATTTATGTAAATTTTTGTCAATGTGAAACAGAATGAGTTTGAAAACAAATGTATAATTTGCATCTGTGATAATGAATGAACATATACAGTATCACTAGCTTTATCCACTACATGTACATGTCCCAAAGCCCTCTTCTGTTACCTTTATGAGGCATTCCAGTTGTAGGGTTCTCTTCCACCTGCAAGTGCTCTATTGGCAGAAATTAGCATTAGTAAATGGGGGTTATCTAATCTCCAAAATGCAAACCTAGGAAAAAACGGGTATTAAACCATATTTTTTTTTCTTTGACAATTATGTTTTTTTTGTACCTCGGATTTATCTCAGGGTTTGTCATTATAACGCTTAAGGACTTAATAGTTGAATCATATAGTATAAGGCAGGGGTTCTCAAGTCTAGTCTTCAAGACCCCCCCAACAGGTCAGGTTTTTAGGATATCCCTGCTTCAGCACAGGTGGCTCAATCAGTCCCTGGCTCAGGCTTTGACTGTGCTGAGACTGGGATATCCTTCAAACCTGACCTGTTGGGGGGTCTTGAGGACTGGAGTAATGGGCCATCAGGAACTGATCTTCATAGAGTTATGTTACCTGCCTGTGCAAACACTTCGTTGTACATCTTTCAGAGCAGAGTCCCAATGTTCCTGCAGCTGTCTGTTTCCGGAGATTTTTACTCTATAAATCAAATACAAATATAAAATAAGGGCTGCAACCAACAAGCAATGGAAAATGAAGGTTAGACATCCAGGCATTTGAGATTTAACCAATGCATTAGTGCCACTTTCTTTTTATTGACTGGCTAAAGACACGCAAACTGTCTCGTTTTGTGTCTGTCAAAGCTCTTTACATTTCTCTTGATGATAATGTTCACAATTAGTGGAATAAAGTGTGGCGGCAAAATGATTCCTTTTATCTGTAGCATGTGTGCTTCAAATCTTAATTAGCAGATGGATTATTTCCAGTGTTCTGTCTAATTGTTTTGAGCTATGAGCAGATTCATACACTCCGTGCATGTAAAATACTGGGCACACAATCAGAAAACCATGAAACCTGCGTGCGATGCCAACACGGAAATTGCATTTTAAATGGCGCTGTTCTGCGCCTCTGAACTTTCTCAAACTGCACCGTCAGCGGAATGTGTTTTTTAATCACCTGTTTTATCCCCATACAGAAATGGACCACTCCAGTTGTAGATATACAGTATAAATAGTATGAAATGGAAAGAAAGAATGTTTCTGTGCTCCCCCAAGAAAGGAGACAGTGCAGTGAAACATCCGCCGAGTGGAACCTGACGTTAGTTCTATCTATCTATCTATCTATCTATCTATCTATCTATCTATCCAAAATCACAGCGAGGGGTGTATGTATATCTTTATTTATATAGCGCAGACAGTCTACCTACACTTTACAAAGACAATACAATATAGGGAACCTGACACCGGCAAATTAGAGTATATACACCAGTCAACGGAGCACCACTTCTCAGTATATTCAGCACCTCTCACCGCTGCATGCCTCTCGATACTGCATCAAGGCGTCAGTAGCCGACAGGTGTAGCCATTCAGCTTCAATAGGTTCCCAGTGAACAAGCTGCCTCTCAGTATAGGTGAGGAGCTCACCTCACTTAAATCAGGAGGTGGTATAGGGTGGCAATTAGGAGAGAAAAAAAGACTAGCAAACATTTAAAAAATATGACAAGTTTGTATTGTAAATTATGAACATGAAATAAACAAAACAAATTCATAAGGGGGGTATGCCGGATAATTTGCCGGCGTCAGGTGTCTGTCCAGTGAGGGATCGTGAGACGGGCAAAGTGGAGCCGGTGTACCTTCCAGAGCGAGGCTGACGGGCATGCCACGCGATACGCAAACAGTGATACAACAGGCAATTTACTAATACACCTGACATTGAGAGAGCCACGATCAGGGAGCCTGTCCGTTTGCAGTGGTAGCGAAAGTGGAGAGATATCCGGCCAGAAGAGTTGGTGAGAGAGGGGACGACTTGGCGAAAGATCCGAGGCGCTGGAGCAGGGATTAACATCAGCTAAGTGGACCGGGTGCAGAGTCCTACCAGCGTGAAGGTCCCCATACTACATCAGGCTAGGAAAGTTAGTGAGAGAGGGGACACCTTGCCGAAAGATCTGAGGCGCTGGAGCAGAGAATAACGTCGGCAAAGTGGACTGGGTGCAGAGTCCTACCAGCGTGAAGGTCCCCACACTACCACCAGTAAGAGCAGTGTTAACTGCTGGATATTTTCTCTCCAAGCTACATATTGTGAACGTTGACTTGTTGCTTGAACTTTGGGACACTAAAACACAGGTATTTAATAGTGGTTTAAACAAAGAGAGGTACCGGCACCTAATAAGTCCAATTAGGTGGAGTCCTGGAATTCCAGTGGAAATAATTAAAGTTCCAGAATGATAATTAGCAATTTCTCAGTCTTGGGGTGACCAGATGGAGCTTCATTCGTGTGGAGTGGAACATGAAACGAAAAAAACAGAATTTAGTGCAACACAGCTATGATGATTCATGTAGACATAGACTCACAAGACTTACAAAACAATACAAACAAGACTGACAAAACACAAAGGTAAAGCTAAAATTTAAAATTTGTTTAATATAACTATAAAATATAAAATGTTTGGACAATGAACTCAGGATATGCCAATCCGGTGGAGTAAAACAGGAGTGCTACTCACAGGACGGCTGAAGGGTATAAGCAATGAGCGCCAACCAGGCTGATAAGGTCTGTCCTCCACGAGTTAGAAGTGTGATACCCCTGAGGAAGTGTGCGCAAGCGCACGAAACGCGTAGGGTTTTTATTACACTGTCTGGACATTCTAAGGAGAAGAAGGTCTAATGCTGAGTGCCGCAGTTCTGCGCAGAGGAGTGAAGATCACCGTTCGTTAGCCCCGTTGAAGGTCCCGCCTATCTGTGACGACACATCCGGTGACGTCACTACCGGTTCCGGAAAGCACGGGACACGGAGGAATACGCCGGTGAATCACACCGTGAATTCCAGGACTCCACCTAATTGGACTTATTAGGCGCCGGTATCTCTCTTTGTTTTTTCCTATGTTCTGATTGTTCTATCAGTTTTCCATCAGTCTGCCTAGCACCCCACATATCTATATCTGAGTGAGCCACGGGTCCTGCAGATCCGCTTCTCTGCACAGAGTTGCACTATTTTCTGTTTGTTATGTTTTATTTTTCATGTTTCCACTGGTGAATCGTGCTCCCTGACTTTTCTCAACTACCAGCATATCTCAAGGATCTACTAGGAGGATCCAGTGAAGGTTGAGCTGCAGTCCATTCACCGTTTGTATAGAACCTTATTTATTTATTTACTTTGAGTGTATTACTGTATTAGAGTATTTTGACTCATACACCTGTGGGAGCGCCTGGTGAATTTTTGTTTCTATCTGCCTAGCACCCCATAAGGGTTCACCCTCATATAGGGTCTATTGATTGTTATCATCTTTTCATTAGCGCTATTCTACATCACCTTTTCTTTTTTTATTTAATAGTGGTTTACCATAGAGACAATTCTGACTGAACTGTTATTCATATATTTTTATATTTTTTCATAAGCATATTTTTCACTTTGTTGGTACTAATTTCAATTCATTAGCTGTAATATTTGCTGTCCTATGCTATTGTGTTTTGTGATTCGCAATAGCCTACATAAAAAGTACCATAATTAATATTGATATACTAGTCAAATCACAGGATCTCATTATACTGTTAGTCTATACCCCACCGAGTTCCCACATTCTGGGGTCTATCCTGTTTCTGCGCCAAATGCAACATTTCACATAAATACTTAGGTTTTTGTGTTAAAACCAGCATTCAGGCGGCATTTACTAGATAATATTAACCCCTTCATTTTTGCTCACTTGGCATATATATATATATATAGCTTAAGCCTATAGGGAACCATGTTAAAAATGGTTTTTGAGGCAAAAAGTGACACTTTGTGCTCATTTGCATGTCATTTCCCAGAATCCCTTGCTGCAGTGTAAGTGCTGTATGCTGGGTGATAATGGGGAAAGGCGGGGTTGCAGACCTGCCTAAGACATGCAGATGAGCATACAGTTGTATTTGTATACATATATATATATATATATATATATATATATATATATATATATATATATATATAATATACACATCCTATAAAAAACAACAACCCTCCCCAATACATATAAAAATACCCCAACCCATAAAAAATACTCCCAAGCCCCCCAATACATATACAAACCCCCCCAAGCCCCCAATACATATAACAATACCCCAACCCATAAAAAATACTCCCAAGCCCCCCAATACATATACAAATCCCCCCAAGCCCCCAATACATATAACAATACCCCCAAGCCCCCCAATACATATAAAAATACCCCAAGCCTCCCAATACATATACAAATTCCCCAAGCCCCCCAATACATATATAGATTCCCCCAAACCCCCCAATATATATAAAGATTCCCCCAAGCCCTCCAATACATATAAAAATTCCACCAAGCCCCCCAATACTTATAAAATACCCTCAAGCCCCCAATAATTATAAAAAAGACCCCCAACCACAAATACATATAAAAAAGACCCCCACCCCCAATACACATAAAAAAGACCCCCCATACATATTAAAAAAGACCTCCACCTCCCCAATACATATTTAAAAAAAGCTCACCCCCAATACATATAAATAAAGACTCCCCCCCCCCCCCAATACATATTAAAATGACCCAAACAATACATATAAAAAAAAGACTTACCTTGTGGATAATCAGGCCGTGTCCAGTGGATGTGGGAGCCCGACGGCCGGCACTGCAAGTTGGGCTCAACCTCTGGCCAGGCCCGTCTGCGAGTGGTCTCGCGGCTGGACCCGACTCTCCACTCAGCAGCCTGCATGCCTCTATCCCTCTGTCCCACGCCAAGATTCCGACAGGCCTCTCTCTCATGCCGTTGTATGCCTGAAGCAGAGAGCCCTGATGTCAGAGCACTTCCGGCATGCTGCCGTCAGAGAGGCCCGTCGGCGTGGGACAGAGGGATAGATTCATGCAGGCTGCTGCTAAGGGAGAGCCGAGGCCTGGCCGCAAAAGGACCGGCAGACAGACCTGGCCAGAGGTCGGGCCCAACTTGCAGTTTCAACCGGTTGGGCTCCCCAACTCACCAAGCCCGGGATGCCAACCCCAGCAGACCCACCCTGTTGGTGGCGCTGACTGTAGGAGTAGCCTCAGTCCATAGTGAGTTAACAGACTTGTTAAGTTAGTAGCTGTGATATGTGTACTCATCGGAACTTGTCTAACCAAATATTCCAGTTTACTTTCTTATTGTACAATATGCACATATATCAGGGCTCATTTGTGATGCTCATTTTTTCCCTTTACATATACTGTGCAGTAAGTTATATGTAACATGCTAGTAAAAATGATGGCAAATTCTTACAAAGAAGTAACAAAGATTGGCAAGACTGCTTTACCCCCAGGAAGTAGACAGATCCTGTAAGAAACCAATGACATTATTTGTGACAATCTATGTAGTAATAGCTAATTATAGTTAATAATGCCAGCATCGTTTCTGTCCCCTTCCTACGAGCTCGCTTTGGAAAATGCACCCATCAAAAGTGACATATTTAATCTACAGACTGTGCTAGCTGGAAACAAAACCTTACTCAGGTGACTGAATGGAACCCCGGGAATTACAGCTGAGTACTCAATGTTTATGCAGTCTTTAGCACAATAAATTACTAGGACAGCAATATGTCAATGCCTGAATGAATAATGCAAAGATCAACATGGTTTATTTAAATTTAGCTTAACCTTTTCTTCTGATAAGTTGCAGGAGAAGAATAATTGGCTCAATTAAATTTTAATCTAAAAAATGTTACTTCTCCATGAAGTTTTACATTTAAGTTTTGCTTTAAATAAAGCATGTGCTAAACAGTTTACGGATTGCGGGGAATTTGCTGAGGAGCCGAAAGGAAGCAAATTCTGCCGAGAATGGCTGTTACATTAAGAAAGGTCTCTCTGGCATGTGTCTGTTCTGCCTATAGACTTGTGTAACTGGTCAAGTAGAAAAATGTGTAAATTCGTTAAGCGGCCCCCTAGCCATCAGTGGGGGGGGGGGGGGGGGGGCGGGCTCCTGACCAGGGGCTCCTAGCCAGGGGATGGACTTCCAAAACAGCTACTTAAAGCCCAGATGGCGGGGAGCAAGGCCTGTTTGCTGCCCGCCAGCCATTTCCCACCCACCCATCCCTTTATAAAAGAATAGTGCAGGACAACCATAATACCAATAAGACGCTACTTGTCAGCAGTTCCATTGTATTACTGGCCATGTTTACATGTAAATATTGTACGTATTATTGATGTCTCTTTGTTCTGTTACCGTATGAAGTTTGATACTTTTCAAAGAAATGGAAGGAATAACGTTCCAAAGAGGAGGGTTCGGGCGGGGGTTGAGAGAGGAAAGAGGAGCTACCTCGCAGCCTCCATGGTCATGAAAATGAGTGAAGGAACCAGAGAGATGTTAACCAATCCAGTGATTCAGAGATCCCTCCTCGCGATCGTTGGCAAGACCAGGCAACCTACAAATATCCTTTTCATATTGAAGTTGGGTGTATTCACCTGTGTCCAAATTAATGTACAGTAACTGTTTGGGAATCATTGGTATAATAGTTACAAGAGCTATTGAGATTTTTTTCTATTAATGCTCTTCTTTCCAATCCATAAAATGATCAAAAGAAAGCAACCAAGGAATACATTGTGGCATTTTTCACTACATAGAAAGGATCGACATGTTGGAGGGATAGACAACCTGAACTTCGTAGTTCTTTCGGACATTAGAGCTCGAACTAAAACCCAGGATTTATTTATTTATAAAAATGTGTTACCAGGAAGTAATACATTGAGAGTTACCTCGCGTTTTCAAGTATGTCCTGGGCACAGAGTTATAACAATAGATGGTTACATTAAATTAACAGAGGTTATACAGTCAATTCATAGACATTTCATGGACAGTTAGAGTTGGAAAATTGGGTACAGGGGATAAAAGGGCTTGTGAGTTTCAGCTTGAAATATAGCAACTGTAACTTCACTAAACATCAGCAAACGGCAGCAAATGGCTCACACCCTTTGCTGCCCTTTGCCTGCATCAAAGGCTGTCCGCTTTTGGGGCAACTCAGATGTAGACTGAAGGGGTTCAGATTGAATGCAGCTGCGGTTTCAAAGTCCTTTGTCCTCTTGCGTCATTAACATTCCAGTGGATGGGGCTGACAATACCCATAGTACAAGCAAAAGCAGATGTTAACCCTTAGCACACTGGTTCTGTGCAAAGGGGAGCAGCTCTTGGGGAACCCCTTCAGGCATCCATCAATGGGGCGACGCACATGTAGACTGAAGGGTTTCAGATTGAATGCCGCTGTGGTTTCAAAGTCCTTTGTCCTCCTAGGTCATTAACAAAGATTGGTTTTGGATTTAAGTTTTTTTTTTCTCCTAAGTTAACTTTTTAATATCACAAGTGGAGAAAATCACCTTTTGCAAAAAGTTCTAGAATTCCTGCCCTAAAGAGTATGATTAGTTGATCAGTGTCCTTACTTACTGAGCCAGTGTCCTTACTCACTGAGCCAGTGTCCTTACTCACTGAGCCACACCTTCCTGTGAGTTAAGGTAAGACGTGGTTGGTGACCATGTTTAGCAATTAATCAATTCAGCACTCCACAAATGTTTGACAATGTGCCGACGACGTTACAGATGCTATCCTGACTTTTGGGAACTCGTGAGACTATAAATGACTTTCCTTGGGTATTGTTGTTCATAACTTTTCCTTAGCATTTCTCTTGTTTCCTTATCAGCTCTGCTCTCGACCATCTACACAATTTATCCTGGGATGTATCAGCACACATGCAGTTTTCTATTGTGTTTCTCAACAGTCTATGTTCTTAGTTAATTTTAATGAAGCTGTATATAGTTGTGCAGCTTTCAGTTCTCTTGTTGGTCGGCTTCCAAAGTTTTTTTTATTATATCTTTTGCTTTGTCATGTCATATTCTGTAACTGGTTTTATAATTCCCTTTCAAGAAATTCACTGACATCTGTGCTGGGGACTTCATCTAAACCGGTAATAAGCCCCTTTATGATTTAGCTAGTAATAGAGCTGGGGAGATTTAGTGATAAACCCTGCAAATTTGTTCAACACAGACATCATTTACAAAACAATAGCCATGTATAAATGTCAAAGATCAATAACATAATTAGGAACACAATTTAGAATAACACATATCTATATATCCATGCATTCGCTGCCCTTATAACTCACAGTGCGAAGTTAACACAATGGAATTCTCATTGCCTTCTGCAGATTATAATGCCTTCATGAGAACATTTAATGAGTTCTTTATTAGTGCTGTCTGTAGGATTTATTTAATGGGGTTTATAAAGTAGGTGCTTATTTAAGTAGGAAGAACAAAAGAAAAAAACAACAACTCGTGTAATTCCTTTAAACATGCGGATGAGCGTTCTGTTGGCCTGAATGTATACCATATATTAACATTACAGAATAGTTGCATAGTTCATCATTTTGAGGTCTTACATGTTCTATAGCTCCAGATTAGTAATTAGTGGCATGACCTGGACATTAAAAGAACTAATCTTCCGATAATTTAAATGTGACACTGGTCTGTTGCGATTGTGCTAGTCTAGGTGGACAGTCCTTTTGCACATGGCTGCTACTGTACGTCCTCTGCTCAAGGTCACTGATAATGACATCTCTTGGCTGTACAGAAGGAGGAAGCTGAGAGGGGTTGGGTAGAGGCAAGAACTCCTTCGGTGTTAGAGAGGACTGTGAGAAATGACAGAGCAATATGTTAGCAAACTTCTGGACTATTCTGCACTATTCTCTAAATTCTTTACCTTACAAAAGAGGTTCTGTGGGGTTTATTTACTCAAGTCTCCTGGCTGCAAAACTGGGGCAAGGTATCTGCAACAGAATTGCACCAGATTTTGCACTGGACTCACCTTACTTTTGCTGCTGGGAGACAGAAGTAAATAAACCCCTTGGAGTTCCAGTTTTGCTTCTGTCATAACAGGAAACTAGAAACAATAGCTTCACAAGTCCCACCTCTCATTTAAAGAACAAGGATATAGGATTTGGTTAAGAATACCTCTCGTAACTATGTAGCGAAGTTGCTGATAAAACATCATGCGATTGATTTTACCAGTGAATGCCAATAATAACCCTATCACTGTGAGCTGACTTGGGGCTGTTGTATATTAAGTGTATGTTTGTGGGCCTATTTACTAATGGTATAAAAAAGTTAATTAAACCTTGATTTACAAATCCTCATACCCATCGCCAAATATTTTGATTGCCACCCTTGAAGCAGCAATCCTACCCAACCTTTTCTTATAGGTTGGAAACCAAGTATCCTCTGTAGCTAAACCCTACTCTATCCAGCTCTCACCTCCCTACGCGTTTTTTGTTTCCAAGACGCTTATCTGCGAGGTTACAGGTATTGCTTCTTGTTTTTTAAAGGGGATTTAAATGGCCATCCAATAAGAAGATGTATGTATGAATGTATGTCTTTATTTATATAGCGCCATTAATGTACATAGCGCTTAACAGCAGTAATACACGTGACAATCATATAAATAACAAATAATATAAATAACACATAAAGGGGAGAAGTGCTTCAGACATAAAAGAAACATTTAGGAAAAGGATTCCCTGCTTCGAAGAGCTCACAATCTAATTTGTTGGTAGGAAGAATGTACAGAGACAGTAGGAGGGCGTTCTGGAAAGTGCTTCTGCAATGGGCCAAAGTTCATTTATGAGGTGTTAATTATCAGCCATGGAGCTACTCATATGCTTCCTTAAGCAGGTGTGTTTTAAGGTGGGTCTTAAAGGTGGATAGAGAGGGTGCAAGTTGGGTATTGAGGGGAAGGGCATTCCAAAGGTGTGGGGCAATCAGTGAGAAAGGTTTAAGGTGGGAGAGGGCTTTAAGTACAAAGGGGGTAGAGAGAAGATGCAACAGATTGATATAGCGAGCAGCAAGGATTGCTGCTTTGAAATTTGGCGTAGTGGACAATCTACACCAGGTGTGTCAAACTCCAGTCCCCAAGCATCACCAAACAGGCCAGGTATTAGGGATATCACTTCTTTAGCACAGGTGTCTCAATTGAATGAGCCACCTGTGCTGAAGCCGGGATATCATTAAGACCTGACCAGTTGGTGGCCCTTGAGGACTGGAGTTGGCCACCCCTGGTCTACATCATTTCCCTTAACTCTTCCATTCTTTGCGGATCCTTCAGTGTAGACCTTTGCCCAGCTCATTGCATCTTATCACTTTAAGAGAAATGACGGGCAGGCTGAGAAATGTTTCTTGTTTTCTTCTTAAAGTATTTAATCCTGTAGGAAAATGTCAGGCACTGAGAAAATGTAAATAAGGCGATAAAAATACTCTCACGGTACCAGGTCTCCTTTTGTGAATTATGACCTGCCAGTAATTGTGCCTTTGTAGACTTATTCAGTGAAATTGGGTAATTATCTCTGATTTAATGAATGTGTTCCTAGTAATGCCCATCTATGTTTCATAGGGAACAAACGGTGTGTGCCAAATTGTAACTAAGGGGTACATTTTACATAGAGTAGTCCAAAACGTCCGTTCAGGGCATTTTTGAATGACAATCCCCATTGAACTGCCATTTCAGACTTTATAGCATTTACCCCTAAGAGACACGTGCCAATATCAATGTATTAAGATATGTTCCCAACTTCCAGAGTCCCAGGTAATTTATCAGACAATGGTAAGCGTGTTCCAAAACTTTGCCATTAGAAAACTTCTTCCATGGATTCTTTTTTCTGATTCTGGTCTTCCTACCTGTGGAATTATAACCTCTTGCTCAGGTGGGATGAGAATATGGGGAAAAGGGAGACCAAAAAGCGCACCAGCACAAACGGAGCAGAAAGAAACCAGAACAAAAAAATGATTAAAAGGGCACTTTAATGTGGCAAAAGACCCATCCAATGCATTTCGAACGTCGCAGCGTTGTTTTTCAAGGATAAAACACAATGTGATAACATCCATTATATACCCTCTTACCTGTGGGCCATTTCGCGCCAAAAATCAGAACCTGATGACGTCATAACAGAGCGACTCAGTGCCGATCTAAGGGCAAAAGGAAGTACCAAAGGCAGTGTGGCCATTTTGGATGTGGGCAAACATAGGAACACAATAACAAAGCTTTATTGACCATTCCAGCAGAACAAAATACATTGCTGCTAACTGGACAAGCATATTTAAACGAAATAAAGCTATATTAAACTAAACTAATGCTTAATAAAGGGTACTATTATATCAAGGAAAAACATGAACAAGGTGGATTAAAAAAACTAGCTGTGTTGCAACTAAGTTATATACAAAAAAAAGTTAAAAATAAAAACCTCTAGACATGATTAAAAAAATGTGCAAGAAAAGTAAATTTAAAGACATATTACACATACATACTGCATAACACAGATTGTGTTGTGGGATGAGAATATGATCTGCAGGACTCTTATGCTTTTCCTGTCCCGTTCTCTGGATTTATTCTTTACCTTAGACCAGGGATGACCAACTCCAGCCATCAAGACCACCAACAGATCAGGTTTTAAGGGTATCACCGCTTTAGCACAAGTGGCTCAATCAGTGCCTAAGCCACTGATTGAGCCACCTATGCTGAAGCAGGGATATGCTGAATACCTGATCTGTTTGCGGCCCTTGAGGGCTGGAGTTTCCACCCATGCCTTAGATGACAGTGAGCCCTGAGCAAACCTGCAGTTACCTCCTAGCACTAGAAAAATACCATGCTTGGCAGAAAACTCATCATCATAAATATGTGCTATTTCTCCTTCATGTAGGTATAGTCAAAATAAAAGAACAAGGCAGGGGGCACAGAGAGACGAGCACCAGGTCAGAGGAAGAACCCATAGGAATCAAGCTTTTCCATTTAAACATTGTTGCAATAAATATGGAACCTAATGTCAAGAATCGTAGTCAACACCCACTCTATGACTGGCCACACTTTGCCACCAGCCCAGGCTACCTAACCTGGATCCGCAAACCTCTACTGGCCTTTGTTTGACACTCCCAGGAAACGTACAGTAAACACAGCAGTAAAAGGGCAACAGAAAGTTGTCTTACTGGTTAAGATTTCTTGTAAAAAAAAAAACAGAAATGTCATTAAGTCTTCCACAAACCACAGTCCATTATGGAAATCACATTAAGGAAGTGTCCTTAGCAGCATTCAAATCAGCAATTATTAAGCATTCCCCCAGAAGAACATAATAAAACTGTGCTTGCATAATAACCACTTGATTAGAAATGGCAAAAACAAGTCTGTTTAATTAAAAATGGATTGTATATGAAATTTCAAGGTCCATTTTAATCTTTTGATGGCTCCGTTTGTATATCTTGAAAGCAGATCACACGGCTCCTCTCTGTCTGAAAAAGTGTGTTTTATGGTTTCAGTAAATGGTAAGTGCTGTTCAGAGTGTTGTAATGCTGGAGATTACAGTTCATAACGTTACCACTGAGAGGGTCCATTTGGAAGTGCATCGCATGCTGAGGAAAGGAAAATGCATTTACGCTTTGTAGACTTCAATCTGCAATGTGGTAATGGATCTATGCAAATTTCAAGCAATATCTTCCTTAGACAAAGCGTATTCTACAATGTAAGCCCTCAAAAGTCCTAATCAAGACTTCTTCATGCCAGCATGCTGCCTCAATCTGTGCAGTGACTCAGTAGTATCTTTGAAGTGGGTGAATCTGATAAAAATCTTAATGTCAGCTCCATGTGGGTGGGATGTATTGAAAAGAAGAATATATGTTTGAGTAGGTGTGTGTATTGATGCATGTAAATAAAAATAAAAATAACTTTTATTTCATAGAGCGTATTCTACCAACGGAACTCAAAAAGCTTCACAATTACAATTAAAACCCACCTTAAAACCCACCTGCTTAACGAAGCATAAGAGCAGCTCCGTGGCTAACACTATACACCTGATACATAAAGCTTGGCCCCCTGCAGAGGCACTTACCAGTATGCCCTCCTACTGTATCTGTATGTTCCTCCTACCAATTAGATTGTAAGCTCTTCGGAGCAGGGACTCCTTTTCCTAAATGTCACTTTTTTTTTATAACTTGTAGTTTTTATTGTGAAAACACAGCATTAATACATCTTCTTGCCATTACTGCGCCATCACTTTTATGTCTGAAGCAATTATTCCCAAAATCTGTTATTTGTATTATTTGCTATTTATATGATTACCCCGTGTATTACTGCTGTGAAGCGCTATGTACATTAATGGCGCTATATAAATAAAGACATACATGCATACATACAATATAGTGCGCGGTACGTAGGACATAGGAATTTTTACACAGTCCCGGCCCAGATGAGTTTAAACTCTATGATGTTGTCTTATGATACAGGATGCATAAGGACACACTGCCCATCCATGGATATTTCACAGCTTTGGGATGTTATAACAGGTTTTATACTTTTATTCACTACGTCCCTTGTTTCTACTCTCCCTGCTTATTACCCCTGCTGGCAAAAAAATGTATCTAACAGCTGTCAAAGTAAGCGCACTGATTCAGCTAAGCTCCCCATTGCTTTCTCTTGGCATATTTGTGTTGCTCACACAGCTAATGTTTGTTACTCATTCAAGCGGAGTGGCTGCCGGCGCCCCCTACAGAGGTAAGTATTTCCTGAAGCAGGGGGTCCTCAGAGCTGAAATTAATGGGGTCCGCTCTGCAGAATGCCTGCTTCAAACCTATGGTAAAAAAAAAAGAAATAGTAACAAAAAAAAACTATTGCCTGCTCGGATTGCTGCTTTCATATTTATATTAATATTTAGGGTTTGCACTTTCATTCCTGTTTTGGTTCTAAAAAAATGTAAAAAAAAAAAATAGTTTTTCTTTTGTGAAAACTTGGTGCTATATTTTTACCAAATTATGGAATAAACGCTAAATGAGCAGGAACATTTTACAATAGGGTGGACACCTACACTTGGCATTGTGATATGGTTTTGGTTTTAAAAAACTTCAAGGTTTTTTTTTTGTGTGCAATTCTGGCTTCACACCCCTGGACTTACACCATCTCTAGTTAATCTGTGAAATAGAAGCAAAGGGGTTGGTGCAATTAGCGCTAAAAGCTAAACAATAAATATATAGTGCAAATAATTAAAAATACACTTATAAACCTTATATTGATAAGGCAAGGCTGGCAGGAATTACTGACCCAAGATTTCTCTGGAAGTACAAGAGTTGAAGTAGTTCTTTGCACTTCATTCCAATTGGACTTTATACAGACTGGCTTTGGACATTTTAGGCGCTGGTTTGTATTGTTTTTATCTCTAGTTAATCTATTACAGGGGCGGCCAACTCCAGTCCTCAAGGAAATACCGGCTTCAGCACATATGGCTGACTGAGTCACTGATTGAGTCACCTGTGCTGAAGCAGGGATATCCTGAAAAACTGACCTGTTGGTGGGCCTGGAGTTGATCTATTTTTTGTGCCAACTAAAGTTATGCAAATTTGCCTCAAACAGCACTTTGCATTTATGTCAAATCTAGATAAACTACCTACTTTGCTGAGTTTTTGGTCCAAAAAGATGAATTATACCATAAATGTATATTGTACTGAGGAAAGTTTGAATTATAAAAAGGTCACAATTGGGTAAACAGAAGAAGTATCACAGCGATGCATAATGCAAATGTATGAAGCTCGTGCAAGATAAAAATGCCTCTCTTTGCACTAGTTTTTCTTCAAAATAGTAATTATACAAATACTCCAATTGTGTGTAGGTCTCGGCTGGTACTTTATGTATGAGGGGAGGATTGCCCCACACCCGGTGATTACCCAGGACTTCACTTGCTGCAACTCAAACGTCCAAATTTGAACATAGCCCTTGTCACAGGAGGCCAGGACAATTGATCAAAAGGGACAAAGGTATTCAATAAAGTATATATATTTGGCCGACGCCAACATGCACAGCACGAAGCACAGGAAAGAGCTCAAATTCACTGTGCCAGGGTTAATGCACTATCCCAACACTATGCCTGGGAGACCTATGTATAAGTCTGGAGTCCAGCAGTGACCTGGTTAATCCCAGGTTGAAAAAGCCTGGGTTAATTAACCAGGTCCCAGCTCCCTGATAAGGGGCTTTAAGAACACAGAGTTCCCACATGTTCCTGGTTCCTGTCTGAGTCAGAGAAGCATATTCTGAAACGCTGGAGGGAGACAAGCCTGCAGCGAGGTCTGTTACAGTGGGACGCTTACCCTTGTTTTTTGTGTTTCTCTTCGACTTGAACCACCCTTTTTAAGAAAAGGGACATGTTATGGACAATGAATTGGACTGTTGTAAAATGGGTTTTGTTTTGTTACTTTACACCAATGCTGAATTAAGCTCTTTTTGTGCTTCGTGTTTTTGTGGCTGAATAAAGAACACAATTCAGATAACTCAAGTGTCGCTGCATTGTCCATGCAACACTCACCAAAACAGGGGTTCCGGGGGGAACCCTAGCTAGCTAGGTGCTGGACACCACTTTTGTAAGCTTACCCAGGTGTACTTCCCTGTCCGCAGGGGTTCCAGGCTCTCAAAACTTCAGAGATGCTATTTGGAGAGTTGCAAGTTTGAATTTCCTGCTCGGTTTGGAACCGAGCCTCAGTCTGTGGTGTATCCTCCCCCTATTGAAAACCTTGGTGATAGGGCAGTGACCAATCCCAGCATGGATGCAAAAATAGGCCAATCAGAGAGTGTGATCTTGCCTGTGATGGACCAATCTGGGCCAGGGACAGTGATGGCATGGCTAAACCAGCCCACATGGGTGGGATTAAGGAGAGCGCTATTTAAAACCAGCCAATGGGAACAGTGCCTACGGGGCTTATAACCAGCAAGAGTTCCCATTGCTGGCTGGATATCTCCCACATAATATAGATAGGCACCTCAGTATCAGGGAAGAACAAAGACTTTGCTCTGAGCCAACACCTCCCCAACCCGAGTACCACCGATCTCCACTCTCTCATTGTCACCAACACTGCACCTCCCCCTCTTCAACTAGTGAATGAGACCCGGATCCCTTGGTGTGAAGGCTGGGTAAGTGTGTTGCCAGCCTGGTAGAAATACACGTTTCCAGTGAAACACACAATAGTACAGTGAATAGATTTACAACTACAGTAATACATTCTAAAATTCCTGTTTTGGGGCCAGATGAGTCACAATCAGATGGATCTACAGGGGGAATCCTGTAAATCAATCCAGATGGATAGGGGCAGTGGCTCGGCTTAACCTTTATTACGTGAGCTGCATTGCCCATAGCGTCACAGCCCTTAATTTACAGTAGCAAAAAAATACCACGACTTACCCATGCCTCGAGCTGGACCCCTCTCCCATTCCCAATACAGACACCATACAACTTCTTGGGAGACATTAACGGCCACAGCTTTATTTATTACAACAGAAAAATATTCCATATTTATCCCCAACTAGGGACCCAGCCAGATTGCTCTGCTCACACCTACCCGAGCTCAATGGATACCTTCTGCTCGTGCTCATCTAGCCATTCAGGATCTTATTACCCCGGAAGGTCACCACTTTACCAACCGCCTTCCACAAATTCCATTTGGAAGGTCACCACCATTCCGGCCACCAAGCCTGGAATGGTACCGCCTTCCCCAACTAAAATACTTCTGATATCTGAGACCTCCCTCCAGGAGTCAATACCGACTGATCCCCCCCTCCCAGAGTAACATTACTCCTGCCAAAACATATCACAAGCTTTCACAAAACAGAGCATAATCCCGATCTTTCTGTCCATGTCGACATCCCTCATGCGGTGGGAGGGTGGTACTTCACTCCAGTAGATCCTAGAAGAAAGAGGAAGCTAGGATCCCACCCCTCTTGCCATAAGTAACCTTCCTTAAACCCTCCACCTGGCCTGGTCACTGAGTGGGGAAGAAGAAACTAGCTTTAATGTACCTACCACTTTATTATACTACTTACCTAATTCTCAGAGCGCACTGAGCAACTGTTATGTGGAATGTTCATGTTTTCCTTCATATGCCAGAGTCAGGAGAGCGGTCAGGACACCGAGTGGCCCTTAGCTGCCAGCAATCTTCATGTATCTATGCTACATGATTCTGAAAATAGTATTTCCGTACGGCAAGTGAAAATGGACATTTTTGTTTACTTCAGCAAAACACCTTTTTTTTTTTTTTTTTGCATATGCAAATGTTGTTACGAGGTTTTTGATTGAAATCCGTGCTCGTGCTGTCCTCAAAGCAGTGATTCTATACTTTTGCTGCTTTCCGTAAGGAGAACTCCTTAATCTCCTAAAATGTGTGAGCTCCCATAGGTGGCTCACACAACAAGACACAAAGAATACACGGAGAGGATGCTCTGCACGGGCTAACAAGGGGCTGCTGTGGACCGTCCACGATCTGAGATGTGTACCGGTGAAGGTTGGAGAACGCAACAAACCGAGCTTCGGTCCGGACCCCTTTTTCTTCCACTCCTGGTTTCAATCTCCGGATCTCCCGGCTTTACCTCAGCAGCCTTTTAGCTAGATTGTAAGTTAAAATATTGATTTATATTGTTTGATTATTATAACTGTTGTTATCCACATTTGTGGAATATTTTATGATATCAATTTATATTGCCTTTACTTAGTGCGCCATCTCCGTTTTTTCTTTGTGCAAATGTTGTTACATTTTCATTTTAATAAGAATTTCATCATTTTAAACATGAAAATTAAAGCCAACACCATGAGTGTAAAGAACCAAGCAGTAAGGCGACTGGATTATATGGAGAAACTCCGTGTGGATATTATAAAAATTAATTAAACATGATTAAATATTAAATTATTCAGCAAGATTCCGTTTTCTCACATCCTAGCTAAAAATAAAAATGAGTCTTGTGCACTCGATTGTTTTTAAATTAAAAGTTGTATTTTTGAAGAAGCTATTTAAAACTGAGCCACCTGTCCTAAAGCAGTGATATCCTGAAAACCTGACCTGTTGGTGGCCCTTGAGGACTGGAGTTGGCCACCTCTGGCTTAAAACAGGGGTGCACAAACTGGAGAGCGTGGGCGGTTCTAGAGGTCCCGCACTCTTCCCCAAGGCATTTCAATTAAATGCCGGGGGATCGTGTGAGGCCTCTGCAACTTCACTTACCGGGATTCAGATGCATGGTGTGACATGTCGCAATGGCAACACGGCATCAAATGATGACACAGGATCACGACGTGACGTTACATGACTCCGTGGGCGTCATTTGACGCCGCAAAATGAGGTAAGGGGGGCGCGAACACCAGGGGAACCAAGCAGAGGGGGCACAATAGTTTGTGCACCCCTGGTCTAAAATACATACACAGTTTTAAATGTTCTAAAGAAGAAAGAATAGTGTTGCACATCGCCATTATGTATCAAAAGTTTATTTAAATAAAATGCGCAATTGTCATTGTCTTTGAAGTTAAATAGTTGAAGTTGAACGCACAATTTGCCCATTGTATGTGTGCCATGTGACCCTCCTCTACGCTCTGCAGGGAGAGAGCTGCAGAGATGAGAGAAATGCAGATACCGGTAAGTCCTCACTATAACGCAGTCACATTCTCTGGCCCCCGAGGACCGCGTTAAAACCGGGTTCAGCTGTCCTAATAGGATAGACTACGGCCCAAGATATATATAGGAGGGGTGGTACTGGTACTGGTGTCAGGCGAAACAGGATCAGAACCCATAAACTCTGCTATTCAGGACAGCAGTTCTAACAGTGTGAGCTAACCAGCTGCTTGGTTGTACCATTGACACAGCATACGTTTGAGCTGTACTTCTCACTGCTCACACCTGTAGCCCTCTCACCCTGGCTTCCTTTCAAATGAGGCCACATCCACTTCCTGGTTACCAGTTTAATATCCCTTGTGCACAAAAAGGAGCACAGCTGAGATACCTGGGAGATATACTAATAGTCAGATTAGCTACAGGTGTGAGCAGTAGAGCTAAAAAATATGCTGTTACAGTGGTGATACGCAGCAGCTGGGTTAGTTCACTGCTAGAATGGCTACCCAGAATAATAGCGGCTGTGGGTTTGGCTTATTTTGGGCCTTTCACTAGTACTCCCTCCTCACAAGGGGCTTTAGGCTTGTCAATATAATTCGTATGGAAAGACTTTTAGGAAAAGTGGAGTTTGAGTCATTTAAATATCATTTGAATATCTCACAAGTATCCAAAGTGTTCTCCTTTTTGAGCACCGGTGAATCTCCATATGTTATTTGGGAGGAGCTTTGAGAATATATATTGCGCTTGGGAAGTTTATTAAAATAGGTTTCTCCCTCCCATAAAACTTATATTTCAGGGTCTGTGTGCAATGGATTTTTCTAAATCTGCAGTGGCTTTAACATAAAATTTGGTGGTGGATTGCATAAAATGCAGACGGGATGGATCCGCCTGTATTTTTTAGAGCCCAATCCACCTTTGGATTCCTGTGTGCCGATCGGATTTTGGTGGAAAGTTCTGGATTGTATTTTGACCCATTGACCCATCTCTCCTTATAAACCATAAGCAAGTTACAGTTGAATCACACAATGACTTATAACAGTTTATTTTCAATCCCGTTATAAAAACTGAATATAAAAAGGGAGTTTTTAGTGACGGAAACACTCACATTGCTGCTATTCGTTAGGTAGTCTTGTTATAGACGCTGACATTTTACTAAAGCAGGGGTGGACAATGCCAGTCCCTAAGGGCCACCAACGGATCAGGTTTTCAGGATATACCTGCTTCAGCACAGGTGTGCTGAAGCAGAGATATCCTGCAAACCTGACCTGTTGGCGGCCCTTGATGAGTGGAGTTGGCCACCCCTGCACTACAGCATTCATCGCACTGATGACTATGTGACAAAAATATGAACATAGCATTGAAAATAAGGGAAATGTTTCCTCCTAGCTTTATAAATCTGAGAAAGGTTCAGTTAGTTCCAACATGGCCAGTCGGCCTATGTAAGTTAGGTTTCCAAAGAGCTTCCAAACCTTTCAATAATCTCAGGCCATGGGTACTCTCTTTTGTTAATATGCCCACAGACTTCACCTAATATCTTTGCCATCATGTCTGCAACTGAGCACCAGAGCTGAATGCTAAAAACAGAGGCACACGGCTCTTGCATCAAGAAAACTTCCAAAAGAGAAATTACTTCTTGAATGAAAGTCCTGGGTTAAGTGCTGCAAAGAAGATTGATTGATTCTGTAAATACAATGCTTGATTTGATGTTAGTCTGCTTGCATTGGAAGCACACTGACACAGCTTTCCTCAAAGCATAGAAAGAGGTCCTTTATGAAATGTGAACCTTTTATTTCCTTACATTGAAATATCTACAGTAAAGAGAACTTTCTCCAGGAGATGTTGGGAAAAGTACTAACCTAGGCTTAGATTTAGTAACCTCACATATCCTGGAGAAAAGAAGATTGTCTCTGCATTTGTGATAACCTATAGGTTGCAAAATAGAAAATAGTCAGGGACGTTGCTGAATGCGGCTTCTTTGAGTTTAATGGATAATGCCACATACTACGTAATGTTTGATGGAGATCAAATTAACAAAGGCCAGCACACATGCTTAACGGTGAAAGTTTTCGCATATATTAGCAGTTGAAGGTGTTTAAAAGACTGTGAAGAAGAGAAAAGGAGGAAAGCGTTAATAGTAACATCTCCTCATAACTGTGAACAGCACGACGTCTGCTTACCGTCATGTCTCAAAGTCAGTATCCTCATTGAGTTAATTACCTCTGAAGTCTAGGACATGCATTTGTATTTTGTTGTCAATCTGAAACTCTAAAACAGATGTGCCGTTATACGGGTGTTACCTACCACCCCTAACCTCATTAACACTTATGCTGCCAGAGAGGCCTGCAGAACATCAAACTGGTTAACATAGTCACCTATACTGCATGTTGAGCCACGACTTCCAGATTCCTCCATGTCCCTGTTTCTGTAGGCCATTCTACCCAAGTCCCAATAATACACTGACCACTTGGACTAATGGGCACATATCACCGTCATAACCAAAGGTTAGTGCAAGCCGTGCCGCAACGCAATCGGCAGTGCTGCTACCTTACCATGCCCCAACTGGGGTCCAAAAACAGGTAACACTTCCCAGCAACTTCAGCTGGTAATTAACATCCCGCCACAAGTGAGCCCATTTTCCATTTAACAGGCCTATTGGTTTAGGTTTTAAGTTACAGTGGTTGACTGTTTCATGCTTGACAATGTATGTTAGTCATTAATAGGGTATGAGAGTTGGGATAGTGCAAATGGGTTTAATTGTTATAAATCAAGTCTATAATAATGTATCTTTATAATGTTAATCTGGTGCTGTTTCTGTATCAAGACAGGTTGTATGTAGAGATGGGCGATTTTTGGGGACAAACTTGGATCCACAGCGGATCGTCCGGTTCCTTTGGTCCGCGGATTTCAGCGGATAAAACTCAAAAAGGGCGATTTGGGTTTCGCGGATTTTGTATTATTATTTCGCAATCCATGGACAGATTTGTGGAATCTAAGCCACGGATTCTACAAACCCGCCAACGGATTACTGAATACGTGGATTGGATTGTACAAATCCATCACGAGTTGTAGCCAATGGCGGTATTTGATGAATCTGCGCGGATTAAAATGGACCAAATCCGTTTGCGGATTTTACCCCACAAAACGGATTTTGGGAGGAAAATGTGAGAAAATCCAGGAATCGGATTTGGGCGGAGTCACCATCTCCAGTTGCATGTAGCACAATGCTACAGGTTGTTTGCCTAGAAACTTCACTTCTTCACGTGTGACATTAAGGCTGAGTAACAGAAGCAACGTGGTTTGGGGTATGGAATTAATGAGGTTCGTTTTCTCTTGTCCTTTCTGTTCTTGTTTTAATAAATGTAGACGTTCCCTACCTACACTGCAATGCATTATCTGAGCATCCGATGGATCCGTTCTGTGACAGGCGCCGATCCTGCTTCCCAGGGCAGAGGGCTCTGCTTATGATGGTCTGAACCCTGGAGTACCTCAAGTACGACTCAAATGTGTTCCTTTCACTGGAGGCCTACAGTGATCGTCGGACTTTGCTTCTGCCTACCTCTCAATATGGATAAGTGTAAACTGTTTATTTTATCACCGCTTTAATTGACTTCATTTTTGTAAACTTTTTTTTTATACAATTAGCAGCAAGTGATTGGTCCAGCAGAGTTATTTTTGTGAAAGAACTGACTGAGTTATAATTCAGATATTATTTAAAAGATGAACTGGTGGTACCTATCGACATGTTTCTCTACTTATCTTGGGGATATTCCAAACACCTGACATATCCTTAGCTGCCCTTCCACGAGAGTTTATATCTATGAGAGAGATAAGAATCTTTTACCTGTAATAAATGTAATGTTTATGGTTGTAGAACTATACCAGGGGCAGGCAACTCCAGTCCAGGGCCACTAACAGGTCAGGTTTTAAGGATATCCCTGCTTTAGCACTGGTGGCTACTGACCCACTGATTGAGTCACCTGTGCTGAAGCAGGGACTGATTGAGCCACCTGAGATGGAGCAAGTATATCCTGAAAACCTGACCTGTTGGTGGCCCTTGGGTACTGGAGTTGCCCAACCATGAACTATATCATAATATTTTGTATACTGTACTTACTTAGAATTAGGCTGCAGACAACTACTGTATGTGTATTTTAGATGGTAGTATTGTGATAGATCTACTAAGAGGATGCTTTCCTTCAGAACCTTGCACATTCTGTTAACTTGTAGATTCTGTTTTGTTACCCTAAAAATGTGTTTAATAAATGTGTAATCGAGAGCAAACCAGGAACATTGTTTCTCTTTATAGCAGTTGTCTTCATCCAATATGGCTACCTATTTCAAAAGAGGAAGTCGTGTGGCTATAGTCGGGTTGCTATAGCAACAATAAGCAAAAAGGGCTCTCAGATACAAGGTATCAAGGTTGATATTTATCACAGCTATTAAATTAAATCTAATAATAGACATAGGATTAAATACGGTTATACTAATTAAAAAGAGAGGAACAGAAGAAGGATCCTCCCAGTAGCAGTAGAATTAATTGAAATACCATTTACCATTTATTGACATAAATAAGTCATTAATCATCTAAATATATATCACACAGTGCAACATTTCCCATATAAAATAACATATAATGCAGTAAATCACTGTAGAGGAATAGTAATTATGTGTATACTGCTGCAGAGATGAGCGCTGCCCCGAAAGAAGTACGTCAGTACGAAACACGCGTTGGGTGTTTATGCGAGGAGGGGCTGCAGCATGGTCTGAAGTATAAATATATATACATAGAGATGGGTGAATTTATTTTGCGAATTTGGATTCGCCGCGGATCGGACGGTTCCTATGGTCTGCGAATTTCAGCGGATCAATGTCAAAAAGGGCGTTTCGCGTTATTATTATTATCAATACACTCCGCGGATTCCGCAAACCCATGACGGATTTGAAGAATCCAATCCGCGGATTCAGCAATCCGTTGGCAGATTCTTAAGAATACGCCAACTGATTACTGAATCCGTGGATTGAATTCTACAAATCCGTCCACGGGTTGAATCCAATGGCGGATTGTCGTTAATCTGCGCGGATTGAAACCGACCGAATCCGTGTGGCGGATTTTACAACGTAAAACGGAATTTGGGGGTGACATCAGCAAACATCCGGAGAACGGATTTGGGCGGATTCGCCCGTCTCTAACTATACTGGCCTATCGATTAGACTGACATCCGCATCTGGGACACTCTCTAGTAGATTGGAGTGTTTCTTTTGGACTTGAGGGGATTGCAATCCTTGTCAGCGTACCACATGTCCCCCTATCCATGCTAAGTATCGGAACTCTGCCTCATCTATTATTTGCAGAGTCTTTTTTTTAACCTCCAGCCCTCATCTCTGTGGCGGTTTATAAATACCGGTAATTACTATTCTTCTATAATTATTTGATGGGTGTAACGGTTATCATGCAGGTTCTTTGTGATGTGCAGTGATCACTCTGTTTTGTTCATATTGGTTTAGGACAGAGAACAAAGGGAACAAGTGTTCCTTTTATGTTTGCAAATCAATTAGTATACTGCGTTTTTGTCTGATCCTGCTCTTTATCAATTAGAAACTATTTTAGACTCTGAGGATTGACGCCATTTAGAAAGATCTTTTGTTCATAGCTGAGTGTGATGTTGAGGGGTAACCAGGCCCTCAATAAAAGGTATTATGCCTGGCTGATTACCTCTGATCCATATTTGGGGTTTTAGAGTTTCAGCTCTTGGATCTGTTTATTGTATCTGCCATGTATGTAATTGTGCGACAATAAAGAATTTTCTGTGTTTTACCTTTCCAGTTGTGCCAGCAAGCAGAGATTGTTAGGCTATGAGTTTCAAGGGGGGTTTTACGGAGAAAGTTTTGTCAGAATGTGTCTAGTTAGCAGGGTTCCAGAGTTGCCGGATACCCCAAAAATGTACCCGGAAATCAGGGCGGATTCTCGGATACATCGAGACACATTGCTCTGGCAAAATCTCCCCTTGAAAATGCTTGCGTGACTCACTGCTAGGATTCCCTGCTTCAGCACAGTACAGAAAGGTAAATGAGGCATAGGGAGGTGTGGTATCCCTGAAATGGTTAAGGGGTTCCTAGTATAAGGGGAGATGCCCAGTTAATGCCCTGATCACCCAAAACCTGCTATAGGGGTTCTGGGAGTACTCCAACCATATATAAGGTTGCTAGGTTTTTCATGAAACCTAAGTCCGGTTTTCAAGAATGAAATGAGATGCAGCCCTGAGAATGAACCTAGGCATTTTTTCATTGTACAGACATTGGACAGAAAAAATATTTTGTTTCTTAGTGTTTTAAAAGTACATGTGCTTGTGTACGGTATTATGAGCTGTGGGCTTCCAGGTCCATGGTCCCAAGAGACCATGTGGCTACCAATCTTGGTGCCACCAAGTCTGCTCATGTCCCCGACATGAAAGCCTCAGAGGTTGCCAAGGTGTGAAAGGCACCAGGGCTGTGCTCAAGTACTCACGTACTGGGATGAATAGAGGTCCCGGACCACCATTTGCCCCAAGCCAGACGTGAGGAGCCTAACCCAGCTGGTGGCTTCTGACTGACAGGTAGCAGACATGCAAAGTTGGCGCATGCCCTTGTCAGAATCCGAATCCGTGCTTGCCCGGTTTAGATAGACTGGCAACGCTCTGATTGGCTGGTAGGATTTCTCCCACATTCGGATTAGCTGGAGTGATTCATGAATGAAGCTGAAATACTACAAGAAACCCGGCAGTCAATCCGTTCGCGAGATTCACTCAGATTCTAAGCGCCAAGACAACAGCGGCAAATTTGAAATCACCAAAAGATGCTCAGAGAGAAATAGAAGCGAGTCGGCTGTAGAAATTTCAAGGCGAGAAATTTTCTAAATCCCACTTTTAAGGCCAAGTTCTGAGACAGGAACGTAGCGGTCGCGGCTGGGATTGCAGGCCGTAAATAGTACCAGGATGTTTGGTACTATCTCCCGGTCACGGGATTTTGGCAGCTCCAGAGCAGATACAGTGGTGGCATCAGGAACTTCATGCCGATTTGAGTTCCAGGACATTTGGGGCAAGTCCCGGTCAACCTAAAGACTTTGTTTTACCTCTTATTTCACCTAGGAAAGTCTAGTTTTTTAGCCCAGACCCCCAGTAAGTGTGTTTTTCTTCTGTATTTTGTAATCCACTGTGTGTACGTCTATTTCTATGGAATAAATGACAATTTGTTTTGCTATCTTATTTTGCTCAGTGAATGATCCCAGTAAAAAGGTGTAAATTCCTGGTCTTCCGTGACAATGAGGCACAGTCTCAGTGGATTTTATTGAGTGATTTACTGTATTATATGTAATTGTGTATGGGAAATGTTGCCACATGTGATATATATTTAGATGATAAATGACTTATTTATGTCAATAAATGGTATTTCAACGCGTGAACTACTGCTGGGATGAATATTTTCCGGTTTCTCTCTTTTTAATTAGTATTGCTATTTCAACCCAAGGAAGCTTAATACACTGAAAATAATTTCAAAGGGCAGAAAAAGTGGAAACAATATGCAGTAAATATTATATAAGCAGACTTATTTAAAAACAACAACAACAAACCATTTATAGGATTTTTAATGAAATGCTTGCTTTAAAGTTTGGGGTTAATGACCAGAGTCTCATAATTCAGACCTTGTGGTGTGTGATAACTTTGTGATTTATTTTTTATTTTTCATGGCGTTGCCAATTTGAATGACCGGTCTTTAAAACAAATAAATAAAAGCATGTAAACCAGCAGCCTTCATGGATTGGGGAAGTTGAACCATTTTTAGTATAGGAGCTCCCAGCATGCACTGCAGAGTAATCTGTTGCAGGTGTTTGTGGCACTAAAGTTTGCCAAAATCATGGTGTGACAACTGCATTAACGTGATCTGGGATGAGGGAGACTGTGTTAGCATAGCAAGCAGTTTGCATTTTGTTTCCACTGGATATGCAAGTGTCAAAGGATATCTGTCTATTCAACCTCAAGAAGGTAAAGATACTGTATAGTAATGTCCCTGCATAGAAAACACCAAACACTGACATTCAATATAATGAATCTAAAAGCTGTCGAGCTTTCATCAAATATTTTTGATATGCAGAAAAGGAACACTGCCGAGTACTTAAATCAGGAAAATAGATTTATCCGGGATATACAGTAGGTATTTATAAAGCCCTTTGAACAGGATCACATGGAAAGATCTTTAATAGAACTATTTTGAACATCTCTGGTTCTGAATTTTTATTGCCTGATTGGACTTTTTAGGGAAATTTTTTTATTTGCTCAAGGCAGCGAGAAGTGGGGTTAGAACAACTGGATAAAATGAAGATGAGTGTCAATGAGTACAACTGGAATTCCCACGGACTTTTAGCAATGCATAAACTCATGCCATCCTCCATGCTTCAGATATCCTCATACACCAGGTAACTGACTCTTGTCTTGGGTCACAGTTTTACACACATACATGAGCACGGGCAGAATACACTGGTCAAAAACTTTCCACTTGAGGCAGAGTGGAAGGTTCCCTCGAAAGATTGTCTTGTTTCTTTCACATGACCTCCATCCTATCTTCATTCTCCTATTGATTTAATTCAAAACTTTTCTATCTATTGTTACTTGCCGGCCAAGGTAGACATAGTCTCCAACCTTTTCTAGTTCTATTCCATTGAATTCGATCTTTGCAGAGCTGACACATTTGTTGACACCTTTAGACTTGCTGAGATTAATATGGAGGCCCACATTCTTACTTGTTTCGACGCGTTTTCGGATTTATTTTTGGTCTTTTGGACTTGTGACAAAAATACCAATGTCACCTGCAAATTGTTGGCGACTCACGTATTCATTGCTGAATGCGATGCCTTTTTTTCTTCCAAGTCAATATTTTGAAAAAAAAATTCAACTTTGCTGTGAAAAGTTTTGGAAACATGGTGTCTCCCCCCCACGCTACCCTGCTATTCCTTATCGTGCTTGTGTCTTCATCTAATGGTTAATGTTGCATTCTTGTTAATGTTCCATATTATATCATTGTACGCTTTTTCAACACATTGTCTTCTTAATGCATTTAAAAATGCTGAGGTGTAGACAGAATGCCTTTTTGAAATCTGCAGTACAAATCCTAAACTGATCGGTACATCGTATTGATTACTTCAGGAAATCCCTTCATATACGACTTAGATGTGGTCCATTGTGTTACTGTATATCCACTGCGATATCCAACTTGTTGTCTAGGCTTGGTGATGTCTGTTGCAGCCGATAAGTGAGTATCTTCGTAAAAATCTTATAAGTGATTGGAAGTAGACTGATCGTTCTATAGTTCTTTGTCTTCTTTGTCTACTTTCTTGTGGATGAAGATAACTATGGAATGTATTTATTGTTCTGGAATTTTCTGTTCTTCAAGCAGCATGCAAATAGCTTTGCAAGTATTTTCTTTCTACTTCTTCCCCAGTTTCTTTCAAGATTTCAGTTGTAATTCTATCTTCCCCGGGAGCCTTCCAATTCTTCGTGGATTTGATATCCTTCACCACTTCTAGATGCTTGGTACATTATTGGTGATTTCTTCTTGTTCTTCCTCTGCAGGATTATGTCTCTGTCATCATAAATTTTTCATAATTGTTTCTTAGTGATTTTTCAACTATAATTGATATTCCCTTCTGGTATTATTGAGGTTCTTGATATTTATGCTTTTCACTTTTAATTAGTCTGTTTTCTTTTTTCCTTCTCTGCATTCAGATGCAATTGGCGCTAACCAATCTCTCCATCACCCTCCCTCTCCCCCCTCTCTCTTGCATTGTGCTGAAGGTATTAATGAGGAATGTCTTAGTTTTTGTTTGGCAATAAGATGGTGTATATAGCTTACTTGAGCCCCTGCTGAATGCCCCAGAAGATGACATTCCCTGTGTGGCAAAACGCATGTTGGATTGAGTCTGGCTGTGGTTCTGGAGATGGTCATGACATCCTGCTTCCTTCACTGGAGGCATACGGAGGATTGGGGAGATACTGTCTCCCTGCTTATTTATGAGTTGTATGAGTCTATCTCTACTCTCCTTATTCTTTTTGATTTACATGGAGCAGACACTGCATCAATCACAGCGGGTCTCATATGATGCTGCACGTTACTACTCCTATACTATCTGGAGTGATACGTTACAGCCCTTCCTTTATTTATTTTCCATCCCATCACTGTTCGATGTTTGATTTGGACTGGTAATGTAAGTTTTCCATAATCCGCATGAGTGGACAACACAACAGATGCAGTAAGTCTCACTGACTTTCAGGAGTGTTATATTCCGCAGTTTCTACCACATTGCTAACAGATTTTCTCTTTCTACGGAGAATAGAGTAGGGGGGTCTGTTGTTGTGTTAAGAGACACTGCTGAATGACATGTATAACAAGCAGTTTTTTGGTATATGCATGCTGTTTAACCCCACATAAGAGGTGCAAATGTAACTGTTACCTCTGTTTTCTCACTTGGATGTAGGAAGCAATATTTAGCTCTTGGCCTTTTGAAGATCTGTGTGAAGTCACATCTGATATAACTATTATTATCTCGCCACTCCTATAGCACTATATGCACATCAATACTTATATGTAAGAGCATTTTTTACATATGAATAAAGTATGAGTACCATTCTGGAATCCACTTTTTTGCTTGTTTGTATCTGAACATACTGCACGCCTGGCACCCCCTGTGGTATTACCGTGGGGATTTGATTGCAGAAAAATCTGGACCACATCATGACACTAAGCCCCTCAATTTTATAAAGTGCGATAGTGCAGATTCAGCGCTATTGCACGGAACGCACTACTAACTTCAATAGGACTTACCGCGTGACAGCATGATTGCACGTTAATATACGGGTCTACGAGTCTGTCCAAAAAAAACCTGCCATTTCTGCTCAATTGCTTCTGCTGGTATTCTAGTCTATGTTATTCTATTCATTTCTTTCAGTGAAGAGCTACTTTCTCATATTTTTCCCACAGCCTTTTCCCCATTTGCTACAGGCAGCGTGCCCATTGATTTATCACTTAATTTACTCTGAAAAACCATTCTCCTTATTTATTTCCTTGAGAAGTTGAAAAGTTTCTGTCAATATGATCATCTTTTTTTTCTTTTCTTCCAATGTTAAGGTCGGTTATTTTCTTACCACAATTATTTTGATATAAAACCCACATTCTGTTCCTGTTGTCTGTAGTAAGCGTGATTTATGGTTTATGTAAGGCGTATTTCACTATTGTTATTATCATTGTCATTAGCAGAAAATATTGGATCAAAATGAATTGCTTATACAAAGATTGCAGATGCTTTTCCTTGTATTTAATTACAGCGAACCTTGAAGTGAAATTGTTTTTAACAGTACACTAGCTTTACATCTGTACACAATTAGCGATTCACACTAAAGCCATATTTTCTCATTAAACGAAGGGCAAATTGAACAACAAATTCTATTTCCCTAACAGTTTAAATATTTTTTAATTATTTTTAAATCCCTTGCCTTGACTTTCTCATCTTCAAAATAACAAGTTTATTTTTGAAGCCTGAAAAATACAGAGAGAACTCGATGCATTGCCGTGGCAAAAACACACACCATTCATTGTGACACATATACAGCCATATGAAGGCCTGGCCACACTCCAGACAAGGGGTGGGCAACTCCAGTCCTCAAGAGCCCCCAACAGGTCAGGTTTTCAGGATATCCCTGTTTCAGCACAGGTGGTTCAATCAGTCGCTCAGTCAACAATTGAGCCACCTGTGCTGAAGCAGGGATATCCTGAAAACCTGACCGGTTGTGGTCCTTGAAAACTGGAGTTTAAACCACTGGTTTAAACCTTTTTGTTCATAGACATATATAGCATTTCAGGCTATTTAAAATTATTATTATTTAAAATATTAGGGTTAATTTTAGAGAAGAGGACAAGGGCTTTACAAAAAAAAAAAAGAGTATCTGTGTTGTTCAACATATTTTCTTTTCTTTAATGGAAATAAGCATTATAATCCTATATAATATCGTTGTATGTCATAGGTCACTAGTGTGAGAAGGACCAAAGCCCTTTCAATGGTGTATAAATAGTTGTTTTACCGATCTCAACATACATATGAGTGGCCGTGCCATCAGTGTAAAATCAGATGTACACATCAAATGAATGGATAATTATTAGTCTGGTATAAACAGAATAGTGCATCATGGTTAGAAGGGTTTGCACTTTTTAAATACAAATATACATATTTTTCATAAGGGGGGGTTGGGGACACAGGAGGTACAGAGGCAGGGGACGCAATTTAAGGATTTGGGGTTTATTCATCCAGGTCAGGGATCGGATGAGAGTCAGATTATAAACCTTTCCGATCTAGAATTGAACCCACACCATTTTAGCGTCCTATCAAAAGGGCTATCTTTCTCATCAACAGGTCGCCTAGATATATTTGAGTGGGTAAAAGACCTGAACTTGTTTGCTAGGAAGCTTCTCCTACACAAAATGTTCATAAGAAGGGACACTCAAATAACAGACGACCTAGGTCTTGAACCACTAGATCTAATGAGTAGGGACAATTTAGACACTCTAATGGAACTTATGACAGTATCAGATTTACCTCTGGGCCATTTACGACCTTACGACCGAAACCTAGATTTATGCCCTCCTCAGATGCATGTTCAAACATAGCGGTCTTTGTATCTTTGGTCACTAAAGACCTTGAACATCTGAACAGTCTTTTGGAGTCTGATCTCAGGTGATAAGCACCCCTACCACTTGCAGCACTTATCACCTGAGATCAGACTCCAAAAGACTGTTCATGGTCCCAAGGCTCAACAAAGTATCCGGACGTTCCTCCTTCTCCTACCGTGCACCCCAAAACTGGAACAACCTACCAGAGACTCTCATATCCACCACCAGTTTAAGTTCTTTCAAATCTAAGGCTGTCTCACATTTTAACCTGGTCTGTAACTGTTTCATACGTTCATAATATATATTTTCTTTAACTGTGCACGCAATGTCTTGTATATAATGTATACCCTGTTCATTTATATAACTGTACTTGTAACCATGTATTATTTGTTTTACTCTGTGCCCAGGACATACTTGAAAACGAGAGGTAACTCTCAATGTATTACTTCCTGGTAAAATATTTTATAAACAAAATAAATAAATAAAACTGCTAGGGTAACACATGATAATCTGAGCTATTGTGAAAGAGCTGCTCTTAAAGAGCTTGAACAGGACAGTACAATAACCATCAAACCCCCAGATAAAGGGGGTAACTTGGTCATCCTAAAAAGCACAGATTATGCTAAAGAAAATGACAGGCTACTTTCTGTTAGGGCCTGTTATTCCATTTTAAAGACTGACCCCACTGAGAGCTATCGTCTTGAACTTAGTGATATCTTAAATATTGGTCTCTTAGACAAAGTGATCAGTGAAAAAGAGTTTATACTAGTCAAACAGCCCAAAATCTCCACACTGTACAATCTACCCAAAATACACAAGGGGAAGACAACTCCACCAGGAAGGCCAATAGTCTCAGGCATTGGGAGCCTTACTGGGAATGCAAGTGACTATATTGACCGTATCCTGAGACCCTTTGTTATAGCCCTTCCATCACATCTTAGGGACACCAAAGACATTCTCTGTAAAATTGAGAATGTCAATGTTACTATGGATACCATCTTGGTGTCCCTAGATGTTGAGGGGCTATACACAAGCATACCCCATGAAACTGGCATCTCGGCAATATCGTACTTTCTGAAAACTAGAGGGAATCACCTCTTGAAACACAATGAGTTTGTTCTAAGGTTGTTGACCTTCGTCCTCACCAAGAACTATTTCTGGTTTAATAAAACACTCTACCACATGACCCAGGGTACAGCAATGGGCACGAAATGTGCACCGTCATATGCGAACCTGTACCTGGGCTGGTGGGAAGTCGAAATAGTATTTGCAGAGAATATGGAGAAATTCACTGACCACATAATGATGTGGTATAGGTATATAGATGATATACTTTTACTCTGGAATGGGACTCTAACCCATCTGAAAGAGTTCATTAACACACTTAACAAGAATGAGAACAACCTTAGACTCACTTTAGAAGTAGGTCCCACTGAGATTTCTTTCCTTGATCTTAAAATCTCGATCAAGGAAAATGGGGACCTATCATCAACTACTTTCAGGAAGACGACTGCAACTAATAGCATTCTCAGAGCCAACAGCCATCATCCCCCCAACCTAATAAGGAATATTCCTGTAGGCCAATTCCTTCGTATTAGACGCAACTGTACCACAACCTCTAAGAGTGTTTTTACCTGCGTGTCACCAAGTGTACCATGGATTAAAGGTACTTTTAATACAACTTTGATGGTGTGTAGCCCCTTGTTTTTCTCAGCTGTGCTCCGCTTCTGCTCCCCATGGACTATACGCTCTACCAATTATTTGCGTGATGCACGCTACAGATGAACCATCACACATGTGAGTACTTCCAATTTTCCATTCATGCTTTGAGATATTGAGACCTTCATATAGGTGCTACTCTAGGGTGACTTTCCCAGTGGTATATATGTACAAGACTTATCTCTCATCAGACAGCAGTCTGAGACCACTATAGGGATTGTTATATATTCGATACCCTACAGGAGTTACTAAGCATCAGGTCCTGAGTCTCAAAATACCTGTCTAAGGTTCATCTCAAACTTGATATAAGATTTCATTGGCTATCTATGCTCCTTGTTTTATTCAGCACCGTTTCTTGGATTTGGTTCCTATACACTCTCTGGTACACATATTAACCTGAGATATTACCTTAGAAACACCATCACATTGAGGTTTTGTCTATTTTTCAGTAAGCATGATAAATAAATAGTGTTTTAGCCCCTATGACACAGTTATATTGTATCATATTGACATACTGCATACAGACATATATATACAGAGACACCCGATAAACGTACAAGATAAATGTACAATTGGGTACATACAACCCCAAACACCTCTTAAGAGAACACACGTTGAGCCTGGGCACAAAAAGGAGCACACCTGAGATACCTGGGATATATGCTAATTTAGCTCATTTAAATATACTTTGCATATCCATATTAGCATATATCCCAGGTATCTTTGCGAATAGTGCCCACCAATGAATATTGGTCTGTGCAAATATTAACTAACAGTCAAAATAATATAGAAAAAAGAACAATGTTCTAGATATCAGTGCTCAAGATCCATGAACCAATAATGGCAACTGATGTATAACTGCTCAAGGTATTCAACTTGCTTGGAGATGGACATTAATGCCTCCGTGAGTATGATCTGACAGCATCATGCGGTAAATCCAATGGGTGAAAAAAGCGGAGCACAGCATGCAAAAAGATTGGGGCTACAAGCCAAGAGCTACATTAAAAACAACTTTAATTAGTCTGGTGACAACATGGAAAATGCAGGTCAGTCACTCTCCGAGTCATAGGCAGAGTCAGTCACTCACCGAGTCAGAGGCAGAGTCAGTCACTCTCCGAGTCAGAGGCAGAGTCAGTCACTCTCCGAGTCAGAGGCAGAGTCAGTCACTCACCGAGTCAGAGGCAGAGTCAGTCACTCTCCGAGTCAGAGGCAGAGTCAGTCACTCACCGAGTCAGAGGCAGAGTCAGTCAGTCTCCGAGTCAGAGGCAGAGTCAGTCACTCACCGAGTCAGAGGCAGAGTCAGTCACTCACCGAGTCAGAGGCAGAGTCAGTCACTCTCCGAGTCAGAGGCAGAGTCAGTCACTCACCGAGTCGGAGGCAGAGTCAGTCACTCACCGAGTCAGAGGTAGAGTCAGTCACTCACCGAGTCAGAGGCAGAGTCAGTCACTCACCGAGTCAGAGGCAGAGTCAATTACTCACCGAGTCAGAGGCAGAGTCAGTCACTCACTGAGTCAGAGGCAGAGTCAGTCACTCATCGAGTCAGAGGCAGAGTCAGTCACTCATCGAGTCAGAGGCAGAGTCAGTCACTCATCGAGTCAGAGGCAGAGTCAGTCACTCATCGAGTCAGAGGCAGAGTCAGTCACTCATCGAGTCAGAGGCAGAGTCAGTCACTCACCGAGTGACTGACCTGCAGTTTCCATGTTGTCACCAGACTAATTAAAGTTGTTTTTATTGGAGCTCGGTTTGTAGCCCCAATCTTTTTGCATGCTGTGCTCCGCTTTTTTTCACCCATTGGATTTAACAGTCACAATATTCACGGTCTGAATTTTGATCAATTTGACCATCTCTACTGTCTAGTAAAAAATCTAGGGGTCAGTCCCTTCATATGACTGTTCTTTATCGGTTTTATAAATGACCCACCTGTCAAGTGATTCACCAAGTCTTAGGTCAATGGCAATGCAAATTAATTTCATATGCTAATTAGTGCTAACAAAGAAAAGAACTCAGAGGTCGGCAACGTGTGATGCCCCAAAACAGGGTCTGAAGGCTCAAGGGTAGCTAGGTAGGGTGCCAAGACGACATGTATCTTGGTTGAGATAAATAGTCATATGAAGACAATTGCCAAGCACACCAAAAAAAAAAAGAAGTAGAAAGTCAGTAAAGTTAATTGAAGGTCATTTTAATGACATACAGAAGTCATAGCAGCAGAAGCTATTCTCTAAATCACGGGATGTCCTTCATTGTGATACTATAAGTAGGGAACATACAACATGTTTCGAGCACTCTATGACAATATTTAATCTATTACAGTATCTTGTGTTACAAAGAATCGAATTTGGGGAAATGAATGGTAAAAATATTGTGACTGCATTTTGGATAATTTTGCACAACTCTGAAGAGATGCATAGTTACAAAAAGAATCTGAATCCAATAAATGAACCAAAACTAAGGACTTTACATTGACAATCAATGCAATGTTAAGGACAATTAATGCAATAAACTACATTGAAAAAAAGAGTACAGTTTTACATTCTATTGAATTTATGAAAAACAGACATGTTTTTCTTTATGTATCTATATTTGATAGGGACTGAGGACATTTGAATATCTTAAACACTCTGGTCATGCATCTTTGAAAAGGCAGAATGGAAATATATATGGGAATTAGAATTTATGCATCTGTGGGGCGAATGGGCTTCCACAGGTCATAAAAAAGCGTTTCAGATTACCAATTAAATGATGGCCAAGATCAGCACGGAAGGGAAAAGTTCATCCTGAAACAAGATATCCTATTAGCGAATATACAATAACCTGTCACCCGTTCGATAGGGTCAGTATCTGTCATAGCTCACTGCAGTATATAAAAAAAACAACTATTAAAGCTGAACAAGATACTAGGCTGAGGGCAGAATGAAAGGACCCTTGTGGAAGACATTTCTCTAACCTTCTGCCTGATTAATATGAAATTGAGTGTGCTGCCTATTAACTTCTAGTATGTTGTTGCAGAAAGGACAATGTATGCCCTCCCACCAGAGCAGCAGGCAATCTTTAAGCAATAAGCAAGTAGCCGTGCAAATCCTGCAGCATCAATTTTGTGAAAATAATTAATAGCGGACGGCATGTCCTTCAAAGAGGTAACATGCTTTCTTTTTCCTCCTCCATCACTTCTCCTCTCTTAGTCACATTTCCTATTTCTAAGTTTCAATTGAATTGTTTCCAATCTTCACTTTTTTTTCCCTGTTGCTATATTTTGTCCATTTTATTATATATTTAGATGTTTTTTTTTTCTTTACCATCCTTTATATTGATTTTCAAGTGATAACGGGGCAGAAATAAGAAAAAGGGAGCGGGTTGGGAATAGGGATTCAATGATATGCATAAAAAGGAAACAGAATGATGTTTTTTTGCTATTGACAGAAACAGGAATAAAAAAAACAAGAGAATCTTACAAAGACATTGTCCAAGACTAGTCAACACCTTCTCAAAAACACACTGTAAGTACTGTATATTGAAGTATGCTAGATTGACATCCAGGCCTAATCACAATGAACAGTCTACAACTATTCCAAACTGATAAGAATAAACATTCATACCATGACTTAATAATACAATATTATTATATGAGCAAGGATTCTATACCTGGGGAATCATTTGGATATGCGAATTTTCATAGTTGCCAAGTTCTACCAGACCTCTCAAGGTCTGTCTGATGGAACAAAGCGGAATAGTAGTTAGTGACAGATGCGCTCCAGCACTGGATCCATGTAATGGATGTAGTACAGACAAATAACAAAAATGAGGCAAGTGAGATACATAAGAGAATGAAGTATTCTGGGGGCCAAGTGATCCCTGAGGATAAGGCTACTGATAGCCCCTATATATACCTCATGGGAATGGTCCCTAAGCTGAAAAAACATATGATGAGAAAGTCCAATCAAGAGTACTCATGTATTGCCCCAATCTGGATGTCCTGGATGGCGTGCAGCCAAGTAGAAATGCTGGTAAACGTTGGGAATGGAGGAGAGCTGGCGCACAGCCGAATGAGTGGGTCCCAAAGCGTAACTGAAAAATATCCTTTATTAATCCATAAAAACACGCGGAGGTAAGTACCCTCCTACGCGTTTCGTGTACAAAGTACGCGTAGGAGGGTACTTACGCTTTGGGACCCACTCATTTGGCTGTGCGCCAGTTCTCCTCCATTCCCAATGATTGAACAAAGCGATCAGTCCCCACTAGAGATGGACAAACCGGCAAATATTTGATTCGCCGCAGTTTGGAGTGAATTTGCCAAAAGTTCGCAAAAAACAGGTAGAACTTTTGGCACCAAAAGTTCAAGCGAAATTACCCAACTATTAAAAGTTTGCAATTTATTTTAAAGTAGCACTATAGAAGCCCAGTCTGAATTAAAGTTTAATTACATTTCAAAAGCAATCAAAATTAATTGAAAATTGACTATTTAGAGTTAAGCAAACCTTTTGCAAACTTTTGTATTGAAGCTAACTTTTTTGTCGAACTAAAAAGAGTGAGATTGGCAAAATGTGCTTAGGCGTGTGAATAGAGCTCACATCTGTACTCCACACTGAAGTGAAAAATGTTCTTTAAATTCCAAAAACCACAAACTTAGATCTTTGCTTTCAGGATGATTGCAATTGATAAGGGAAGATAATTACACTGCTTCCAGAATGTGTTTCAGTTTTTGAACTAAACCACCAGGGGTGAGCTAGCATTAACGTAGTATGCCTTAGAAATTTGCATGTAATACATCAGTGTAAAAAGTAATTGCATTTCAAATGTGTGCTAAAGGACAGGATGGTGATGACTGAGGTATAGTGTGTTAATAAACTCCTATAAGACCCCTAATGTGTTACAATTGGCATAAAGAGTTCTACTGTAAAGTATTACAATATTTCAAAAGCAATGTGATGCAGGACCAAACTTCTATTAATAAAAGCCTGGAAATTAAATTGATTCTGGCATCATTAGCCATTTCTATATGTTATTTCACAGTCCATTTAAATTGAATTATTTATTTTTTTGCTCTGTAATGGTAAAGAAAAACTGAGTTTTAGAAAACCAAAGCAGCATAAATAGTGTGTGGAAGAAAAACAAGTGAAATACAATTTCTCTGTTGTCTGCTGTGCGATCCTACAAGAGAACTGTAGTCAAAATCTAAGATGCGTTGACGAAATATGTACTGTTTGAGGCATAGCTCGTCAGTTCTGCCTGGGTTCCCTTGAGGGCAGTGATTTTAAACTGGGCACCCCTCCAGGGTTCTGCGGTCAATGGGGAAGGGGGGAGAGAGTTGGGACAACTGTCCCAGGCCTGGCAATGGCATCCCAGTGGCTCCCCAGCAGCAGCGGTGTCGTGGCTTTTACTTCCCTTCTCCGGTCGGTGCTGGAAGTGTCGAGTCCAACTACCCGCCCGACCAGAGGAAAGAGCTGCCGACCACCACAACAAGGGAGGCGTCCTCACAAGGCTATGTTCTGGGGCCCCTACTCTTATTATTCTTCATAAATGACCTACCTACAACTTGTAAGGGAGCTTCAATCCACAAGTGGGTGGATGACACAAACTTATATGCACACAGCCCTCGCCTCTCCGACCTTGGACATCAATCAGATTTTTCAAGACTTCAATGCTGAATTTCCCAAAACAAACTGTTTTTAAACAATGACAAAACTGTAATGATGATATTTGGGACTCATTTTTAAAGCTGCCAATGACAGAGCTATAGATCAGAACCAACTCTAAAACCATCCTAGCCCCTGTCACTAGTTTTAAATATCTGGGCATACCTGTATTGCTTGACTCCCATTTAACTTTTGGGGTGTATATTGATACTCTGACATCCAAAACCTATGCCAAACTAGGTGTACTTTACAGGAACAAATCCTCCCTAAGTCTGCTTGTCAGAAAACGTATCGCACAGCAGATGCTAATGCCAATTATAGACTATGGGGACATAGTACATAGTACCCCAAGCTCACCTTAGCAAACTAGACACCCTCTACAACTCAATATGCCGTTTTGTCCTACAATGTAACCATACACATCACTCAATACTCAAATAACTTGATTGGCTATCCCTTGAGTCCAGACACAAGTTACATTTTTCTTGTCTTTGTTCAAATTGTAAGGACTTTCTGTACATGCTAAAACTGTATCGTTCTGTGCAGGCCTTCGCTGCCTAGACAGCTATGCTTGCTGCAACCCCTGACTTCCTCTGGCTATGAGAAGCCACGTGTTCCTCACCTCTGAGCTTTTCAACAGCCTTGCTAGCTGGGGTAGGTTGCGTTTCTTCCCTGCTGCAGAACTTAGTACCATCTGAACTCTTGTATTCCTGATTCCTGACTTCGACTTGTTTGATTACCCTTAGTAATAGCCCTGTTTCCTGCCCTACATACAGATTCCCTCTGCTGTTGTTACTGTCCTAACTTCTCACCCATTCTGCTGTTTGTCCCTGTCCTGTCTAGCCCTTCAGCCTGCTCCTTCCGGATCCCTCCACTACCCTTTGCATCCTTACTCCCTGGCTCCAGCTACCTTCAACCCCCTCATGGTATTTGACTACAGACTCTCCCCATGGATTCCGCCCTTTCAGACCTGAGTAGAAAAGGGTGAAATGTCCCCTGGCGCGTCACTCTGCTTGCGGCTCCACGGCATGTATTATATGCAAGGCAAAGGAGAGAGAGAAGGGCCACAGTGAAAAAAGACAGCTCAAAGTTTTGCACACTTTTTCATCAGGGTAGGGAGAAGAGGGGGGTGGGGTCCAAGGAGGGGTGAGAGATGAAGACAAGGGATGACTTATATTAAATCAGACTTGTTGACTGGGGACACACTCACAATAAATCTCTCAAAACTTGATTTGATGTCTCCTCCTCTTGTTGTAGTTATATGGACTGTAGGCGAGGAAGTCCTTTCTGATATATCCAGATTTCTGGTGTCTTGAACAGATATCTTCTCTTCTACGTGTAGTTAAATGGATTGAGGCCGAGGAAATGCCTCCTAATATCTTCCTTAGTAAAAGAAAAAAGGGAAAAAAATAGTGCAATACAATTTATTAAGGAGTGAAAAATAGAGATTTAAAACTTACAAGCGACCGGTCAATTCGAGCATAGGAAGGAGATGCCGCCAGACTCCACAGCTTGTCCCTTTCTGGGCTGTGGTGTCCCGTCTCGGCTGGTTCCCGCTTGGCAGATGTGTGTTGTCTGTGGCTTGGGTTGCAGGTGGCTGCAGTGTAGATGTCCAGAGCCCGTGCACAGGCTATGTCCTCCTCCTCCGGCCGCCTATCTTCCCTGTACAGACAGTTCCAAGCTTCCCTGCTCCGCTGCGCATGCGCATGCGCAGACGGCGAGACGCTGGGCCAGGGAAATCAAAACTCCTCGCTATGGTGGCTTGTAGAGACCAAAAAACGTCAGACGCGTTTCGCCAATGCTTCCTCAGTGACGTCAGCAAGTTCGGGGTAGCAGTAGTCTTTTATACCTTGTGGAGTCTCCGATCTTAACCTTTACAGTGCTGGTTTTGCTCTGACTATATATCATTTCATTTTCAGCCAGATATATACTAATACATAAATTATACATAAATAGTAAAATTATAGTGTTGCACTTTCCCTAATAGCCCTTTCAGACCTGACGCAAAAACTTTAGTCTTGGTAGGGCTACTCCTAATTTAGAAAGGGGAACGAGTAGCTAAACATTGCACCATACATATTGTGGCGGGTTCGGTATCATTTAATCCGCTGGAGTTAGGTCACAAATATATATTTCCCCTTCTTGGGAGTCATGTCTCTTTAACCCATGCTGTGCTGAAAAGCTGTGTAACACGGCAGGCCTAAGCTTATAGGAGTCCATGTTCAAATGGATTTGAAGCAAAAGGTGACACTGCATGCTCATCAGCATGTCATTTCCCAGAATCCCTGGCTGCAGTTGAAACACTGTAAGTTAAGAGATAATGGTGAATAACAGGGTTGCAGACCTGTCTGAGACGTGTGAATGTGCTTGCATGTGGGATTTCTATTTGCTGTAAGGCAAATGCAAACTGAACATTGTCACCTTGGCTGAGGAGGGGCAATACAGTTTTAGGGTCTGCATTTGAGGATGGGCCTGGCCAATCAATGAGGCGTGTGTATCCTCTCCTGTCTACTTAATTACCCCACAGACATCAACACAGAACAGACGAGATAGCGAACGGCGAGGTTCGTGGCGGGGTTTGGTCGTGGCCAAACGTCCCATTCTGGAACAGACCAGGTCAATTCTTAAATGACCTTACAGAAGCACAAGGAAAAATGTATGTTAAAATGTCCTGCAAACCCCTTGCGTGCTGTATTATTAAAATATTACATATTTTAATTGCATTAACATGACACGTGACAAAGGGCAGATATGTCCATTTGCTACAGACAAACAATAACATGTAAAACAAAAGATGTGCTTTCTAAAGATCAAGTGGTGGGAACGGGGTACTAACCTTCATAAAAAAATACTGAGGTGGATATCTGCTACAGAATCCACATTAAATGTATGTTGATGTAACCCCTTGTGTAATGCAAGCAACCCATTCCGACTGCCCCATGGCAGGTTCCTCTCCAGTGTACTATGGACATGTGACTGGGGATGGACATATTAGCAGCCAATGACAAAGGCTGTGTAAGTGGTGGGACTTTAAGTGGGTCAGCCATGATACGTGGAGTAAGAGCTGCACGAGCCTGAAGGCCTTCAAGCTTGATCACGTGAGTTGCGCTGAGAGAGAGCAAAGATCCACTTGAAGGAGAGCAGTACCTGGTGTACCAAAGCCACGAAGATCTGCGGTGGAAAGTGTATGGAGTATCAATTACCTTCAGAGGGGACCCTTAATGGTTGCAGTTAACAGTGGTACCGAAGCACCGTTGTGATGTACACACCAGCTTCATGTTAGTGCATTAAGAGCTCCGACGGTGTGCCGGCAACATTTATGTAGGCCCATATACCCAGAACTGGGTCGTCATCTTCTAACTGACAGTGACATACACCCGCACAGCATTTATGTGTAGTGTTGTGATATAAGCTGTATTACATGTGTAGTGATCCTTTGTTGAGAATCACAGGGCTATTATGTATTAGTACCTATCATATGATATTGTGGAAAGCGTAAATAAAAAACACAGTGTGAGGTTATTTTGAAACAGAATAACACGTGAATTTATTCAAGTCAAGTGCACAACGGAGACAGCTTCAAAACAAAAGCTCTCTAAATAATAACACGATATGCCATATATTTATACCCTAAATCCTAAAGCTTCACCCCTTTATGGGGGGGCTTGCACGTCACTAAACATTACCTCATTTTGTAATACATAACAATATTAAAGTTGATGTCATTTTGTAATACATAACAATATTGTATAACTACCTGTCAGCTAGAAACCATTCTGGGGTTAAATGGGATGTGCCTATTCTGTCGCCTAGCAATATGTTATGAGAATAAATTCTACTGCAAGAATCTAAACTTATCTCATGGGTTCTCATAACTTTTAGCCTGTTTACACTTTCAATTTGAAGCTGATTGGATGAGGAAGAGTCAATAAGAGCGAAAACATTCCATTCCTGTTTCACACATTTGTTTATACAGAAATGTAACACAGAAATTAAGACTCACAGAGACAAGACAAGATGGCGGATTGAAATATTCACACAAAATGGCTTCATCCTAAATGCTGTTATGTTGTTATGCCAGACCCCCTAATATCTCATCTTTGTCAGTCCCTCCTCTGATTCTTTAAAACATTGTTTTTTGAGAATTATTGGTATGATTTTAGTCCAGAAACACGTTGGGAGGCACAAGGGTGCTCCATCATTTCATAATGTTGCTTGAGGGTGTAGGACAGTGCACGAGGGTGCCTGCCAAATGTAGTCATAGTCTCGTAGTATGGCGTTATAGCCAAGTTCTTTTCCGGAGTTAGAACATTGTACTTGGCATCTTCTGTCTTCAAGGGACTGCTGTAGATTGGTTCAGCAAACAATGGCATCATGTCTGCAGAGGGGGTTGCATATTTGTGGATCATGCCTTTGACAAACGTAACACAAACATAGATGACAACGAGTATCACACTCACACACATTACCGCATTCAAAAATTTCGCTCCTAGTGATCCTACCAATCCAGTCAGCCCCAAAAGGTCCCAGTCTGTGTCACCTTCCTTCCTAAGTCTTTCTTGAATTTCTCCTATCTTATCTAACTCATGTTGTACCTTGCCACTCTGATCTTGGATGAAAACACATCATTGTTCTTTAATTAGGGCATATACACCTCCTTTTGATGCTAAAATATAATCTAAAACCATTCTGTTTTGTAAGGCCATAAGCCTGATCTAAACCTGTTCTTGGTTTAATGATGAAATTAAAAACTGCAAAATTAAGGCCACATCCTTCCTGTAAATTGTTATCTGACTGAACATACATTTTTACACAGGTTTCATTGGTTGGTGGAGACACTTGACCCATAAATTGATTCTTGTTCCTAGTGTGTGATACACCCTTTAAAGAGGTTCCCTTAAAAAATGGGAAAATACAGAAATTATACACATAATACTAAAAACCTTATTTTATGCAAGCAACCTTTCTTTGGGTATGCAGTTGCTAGATAAAGGAAATTGCATCTATCTCTATCATCATATACTTTCAGCTATTACTGAGAATTGAAGGAGTTTGGTATCTGTGGAAGCGAAATGCATGATCCTCACCCCTGCACGCATTGTATACATCATTCACTCTGAATATCAGAACAGACAATGTCTGCGATGGTCAACATGGCTGACTTATGATCCTTTCCTTGTGGCTGACACACCCCCTGGGTGACCCCCTCCTCTCGGTGGAGGTGCAACACACTTCTGGATCAAAGTTTTGCTGCATATGACACATACATAGAGAGTGATGAGTACTGCCAAAACACATACAAGAGCTTTCACAAGCCACGCTTCCAGGAAACCAATCCTCCCATCAAGGCTCATTTCTACATACACCTTAAATTTCTAACTTAAACACACTCTAAAGAATAAAAATATTGAGTCTCTGAAAAATGAAATGTTCTGATAGAAATCAGGAATATTGAGTCTCTAAAAAATAGAATGTTTTGAGTCTTTGAAAAAATGAAATGTTCCTGATAAGACCAGGCCTCTGCCTGGTATCTTATTTTCCTCGTTGGTTAACGGTCAAAGTTTATGTCTCGTCAAAACGTTAACTTGATGCGGCTGTGCTTTAGATGACTTTGGTCTTTGGTGGAGCTGGAATGAGCTTTACTGTACTTTGGGTCCAGGGAAAGAACTCTGCCACTTTAATTGCTGTATTGGTGGTTAGTATGGGCCCTTTCATCTGGGATGAAGAGCATGCTTGTTTAGGAACTACTTGACCTTTAACTTCGTCTCGTGTAGGTGCACTTTTATCATACCTTATGCCTAGAGAGACTCAAAAAATATATTAGTGGCATACAATACTTATTAATTGTTTTATTACCAATAGATGGTCCTTAATTTGTTCTTTTGAACTACTGACTACTGTCTTAACATCCGCATATAGACAGAGGTATCTCCTATTAATGCTCCTCATATTTAAAACTTAGCAGCTAATGTGGACTTTACTGTACTACAATCTAAGTTCCTAAGGCTTTGGGCCTCAGTCATTGTCAAACCAATTGCTTCCATAATCAACTCTATCCTGTCTACAGGCCATATCCCTAAGACCTGGAAAACTACCAGAGCTGTCCCAATCTTCAAAAGTGGGGACAAAAACACTGTCTCAAACTACAGACCAATATCTCTTCTCCCAATACACACTTGCTCTCATTCATGCCTCATTATCATCTCCTTCGATGCAAATGGTATCAACCTTTTCATAAAATACTAGCTAACCTTAAAACTTGCCCCACAAATTAAACATCCCAATAGCCTGCACTCATGGCTATTATTTCACACACAGTCACTCCTACCACACCCATTGTGGCCAAGCACTGCCATCTACAGCACTTATTCCCTCACCTGCTATCTCTGTAAATTTCCCTTAAACCTTAGATTGTAAGCTCTTAAGGGCAGGGATTTCCTTTCCTATTGTCTGATTTTGCTGCACTTACTATTCTATCATAATTCCCTCTACTGTATTCTTTATGAAGTGCTGAGAACATTTTTTACGCTATATATATAAAGTCATACATTGCAATACACTACTATCCAAAGTCATGGACAAAAATGTGTTCACTCCCAATTAAACAATTACTATACTAAGACAAATACCCCTAGCCAATTCCAGTCAGGCCTCCACCCCAAACACTCCATTGTAACTATTCTGCTAAAATGTGAAATGCCTTGCATATAATATATACTCTGCTCACTTATGTAACTGTATTTGCCACTATATATCACCTGTCCTTTAACTCTATACCTAGAACATATCCAAAAATGAGAGGTGACTCCCAATGCACCACTTTGGCAAAACATTCTACAAATATTTTAACAATAACTACTGCTTATAATAAAATTGTACACCTATGGAAAAATAAATGGTTAAAAGTTATAAAATATATCACATATTCAGTTAATAGACAAATGATTTTGTATAAGGCTTCACACTAATGTCTTGCTTTATATAATCTCTTTGCACAGTGCTGAGCACACGGTCAGCATTATTATTTTTTTTAAAGACACTCAGAGAAAAATTTCAGAGCTTGTTTATCTCGGGCAATTTGCCAGCCCGAGCGTTTCGCCAAAAAAGACCTTGAAAGTGCAAAACAGATAACAAAACAGTTTCTCCGTCTTCTAAATATTAATTACTGGATTGAAACTTCAGCTCAAAGTTAAAAATGGAGCTCTCTACACAGCAATAAAACCGAAAAAATGTATGGCCTCTCAAAAATAAAAATATGGCCTCTCAAAAATAAAAAATATGACCTTTCAAAAATAAAAATATGGCCTCTCAAAAAAAAATAAAAAAAATATGACCTTTCAAAAATTAACCAACGGGCTTTTATATAGCTGAGGTTCATATAACTTCTTAACACACAAATAACGCCACATGCTCATGCTATCTCCCTCCACTCAGTTCTCTTTAATGCCTTCTGTATGAACTTTCATAGTTTCACTG